>NW_015113030.1:208910-255080 GCF_001443285.1 Poecilia latipinna
GTCCCCACAAGGTATTACAAACAAACGCACACCCACACACACACACACAAACACACACACACACACACACAGGCAGTTAGCTGTGAATCTCACTGTTCCTGCTGTGCTAATAGTGACTTTACTCAGAATATCAACCTATTTTCTTTCCAAAATTAGGAGGAAAATCACTACAATCATAATATCAGCAGTTATTTATGGAGACGCTGCAGGTCTTCTTGATTTTTTTAATAAAATCGAATTTTTCTTCTCTGGCTGATCATCCTACTACTTGAATGCAACCGCAATCAGATTTCTCTGAATAGTTGCTGACCCCAAAACGAATGTAGCAGCGCTTCTTATTACGGCAGTAAAGATGGCCGCCGCAGCGCTCCGATTACGGCAGTAAAGATGGCCGCGCAGCGCTCCGATTACGGCAGTAAAGATGGCCGCCGCAGCGCTCCGATTACAGGAGTAAAGATGGCCGCCGCAGCACTCCGATTACGGGAGTAAAGATGGCCGCCGCAGCGCTCCGATTTCGGCAGGAAAGATGGCCGCCATCTCTGGATGGATTGTAAAGTTGCTGAGCTGCAGACGAAACAGCAACAACCTTTAGTTGAGCTGCAGCTTCCGACCCGGTTCTGACCCGGTTCTGACCTGGTTCTGCTTGGATGTCGGTTTGGATGTGATGCGTTCACTGACCCAGACTGCTTTCATCACTTCGTTATTATCATTTCAGCCATAATTTAGATTATGTCTCATGCTAATGACGCAAAAGTCGGATAAAATGTGACATCAGCGTTTCAGATTGCAGATTCTTTGAGATGATTTAGTTCCACATATGGAAATGGAACGGATCAGATTATTTTGGGTGTGATAAGATCAGAACCGGGCCATATAGACTGCCATAAAGAAGTTGGATATGAGTCGCAGTCGCCTGCTGACACAACAGGCCTGGATGGTCAATTATGATTCTTTTGGCTAAATTTGACCTTTTTTTCCAGGTTGTACATGCTACTAATTGACCTGCAATCAGACTTCTGAGTGAAGGAAAGCGACCTGCAGACGTAGAAGAAGGAGGTCTGGAGGTGGNGNTTCGCCTTCCAGCAGGATAAACTTCCNTAAACATAAAACCAGACATTTTGGTTCAAGTGATAGAAATGGCCTCATACTCAGAGACTAAACCTATAGTATGACAGGATCAGATGGTTTTAATTCCCAGTGACCAGCTGATTGTTTCTGTAAACAGAAGCTGTTCTCATGCATGGATTCATTCATCCACAAAAATCCCATTTTCTCCTCCATAATCGGCCTTTTATTATTCCCTCTGCGTTCCAGGAGCAGCACAATGACACGTCTGGATATAGATTTCACTTCCTGGAGGAAGGAAGGCTTCACTTTACTATCAACTCCAGAGCTTGTTACATATTTCTACAGAAACGTTGATGCTATGAATAAAGTCTGGCTTTAAAATCGTCTTTTTTAGATGAAATAATGATGAAAGACCCTCCAGGTGCTGCGCTCTCCTTAGCAACAGAATGAAGTATTAAATCCCTCCGTTCTCTTCACCTCTTTCCTTTTCACATTTTCATATTTCTAACCTAACAGGTTCCTTTGACCGGCTCATTTACATTTCTGTGGCAGCTTTCATGGAAAGACTAATAGGAAGTCTTCCAAAGCTTCGCCTGGGGCTTCCATTCAGATGTGGTCCGCTGTTTGACAGACGAAGCTCCGCTCATTCCCGAATCCATCCCCCTTTCTTCCTTTGCAGGGAGGCACTTTGGGTTCAGACTTTCTGAATGAGCTGCTCACCTTGTCTGATCCAACAGACTGCAGCCATGATGACGTTTAATCTGCTTTTCCAAACTGACTCCACGCTCCGATTTCTAATTATTTTTCTTAATCTGTAGGCCGTGCCGCTTTAGATTTTGCTTTTCGTGTCACAATTAAAGTTTAATAGGTAAAGTGAAGTTGTGTGAAAAATTAGTTAAAGTTTCTATCAGTAGGTGACAGCAGACGATCGGTTACGTTGAGGCGCTTGCTTTAGAGCAATCCCTCATTCTGAGCATGTATGTGGCGACAGTGGAGAGGAAAGATTCCCCTTTAACAAGAACAAACCTCCAGCAGAACCAGAACCTGTTTGGTCACACGTCCTTAGCATTTTTCCTAAAATCTGCTTTTTAAAAATTTAATTCAATTTATGGGCTGCACAGTGGTGCAGTTGGTAGCACTGTTGCCTTGCAGCAAGAAGGTTCTGGGTTCAATTCCTGGCCCAGAGTCTTTCTGCATGGAGTTTGTCTGGTCTCCCTGTGCATGGTGGATTAGTTCATGTCTTGCTTATGCCAGACCAGGCATGGATACTTTTAACTATAAGTTTAATCAAAAAAGTGTTAAACCTGCTATTAGTCAAAGGACAAATCCAAAAGGTCACAAACAGAAAGATCTGAAGTTCCCAGCTCAAAGCCACTGCTGACCAAGTCACAGAAATGTCACTGCGCTGCGGCGGCCATCTTTACTGCCATAATCAGAGCTCCGCCACAATCGTTTTGGGTTGGTTTGGGAAGCTTTTTCCTTCTAATCTCTAAAATTTAAAAGTCAGAAAATACTGTTAACAGAGCTGCTTTGTGGCAGTAAAGTCAGGTAAGTCAAGCTAATCCTGATAAAGAGCTCAGTGTGGATCGTCTTCATGTGTCCAGTGGAAATGAGTCTCTTGTCTGTCATCTCAAACTGTGACATTTTAGTCCCCTGAAACCAAACGTCAACCTGTGAGGCGGACTCCGTCTCATCAATCTGCTTAACTGAATAAACATGAAGTGAACCCTTTGAGATGAGAAAGGGCAGAAGAGTACCCCTGGTGTGATTTAATGACCGGCGTGATTTATAACCCAGAATAAGACCCTGACCCCGGCACATTTCCTCACAACACAGAACTACAGATCCAAATGCAGATTTCTCATATCTGTAACAACGTTCAACGGGTTTGACAAAAAGCAAATAAACCAAGATACTGTCGTTAATCTAAGTTTACTTTTACATTTCAAAATGATGTAACAAAATGGCAAAATATAAAGTTTTCTTAGGTTTCTTATTAGAAAACTTAGAAATGTCAAGACATAAAAGTTGTGGCTCAAGAAAAGAGGAATTAATTCATATTTGGTCCAGAAAACGGAGACACGAGGAAGCATGCAGGTTAGCGTAAGTAAGATTTTAGCTAGGGAGTTAGTATAAGTAATATTTTAGCTAGCGGGTTAGCATAAGTAATATTTTAGCTAGCGGGTTAGCATAAGTAATATTTTAGCTAGCGGGTTAGCATAAGTAATATTTTAGCTAGCGGGTTAGCGTACATAATAATTTAGCTAGCGGGTTAGAATAAGTAATATTTTAGCTAGCGGGTTAGCATAAGTAATATTTTAGCTAGTGGGTTTGTGTACGTATTTTTTTAGCTAGCGGGTTAGCGTAAGTAATATTTTAGCTAGCGGGTTTGTGTACGTAATTTTTTAGCTCGCGGGTTAGCATAAGTAATATTTTAGCTAGCGGGTTTGTGTACGTAATTTTTTAGCTAGCAGTGCTGACCGCTGGTCCGAAGCTCCTGTAAGCTCTAAAAGCATGAGATAAAAAAATGATCAAACTATTGGCTGATTAAAGCCCGACTGAAACATTTCCAGTGTCTGAAGGATGTTGAAGTAACAAAGCAAAGGAAAACGCTGTTGGTTGCTAGGTCAGGCCTTTTGGGGCTTTCTCTGTTAAATGCAGCGCTCCTTTGACAAATTAAAGTCTAACCTCAGTTGAATTTGCTCTTTCCAAAGGCTCATTATTGTGCAATTATAGGCTGTTTCAGTGCACCACTGTGAATATTCTGTTTTATTAAGACCTCAGGACAAGATTCATGAATAAGAAACATTAAACTCTACCTGCAGCCGGGCGTTCTTTGATGATTGATTTTATGTGCATTACAAAGAGAAGGGGAACACTGCAGTCATTAGTACAAACCATAACTTTTTACATATGAGAACCAAACCAGCACACCTGCTTTTAGGAGCCGGACCTGCGTCGTCCTGCTTGGCGTATTTCAAAGGAGAAACACTAATGGCATTCCCAGAAGCAGCCTGATCCGATGGCATGTTAACGCTCCTGAACACGGCCATGTCCCAGGCTTAGGGGGGAATTTATTTAACAGCAGGGGCCGCCTGACACAGATGTTAACAGAATCCCCGTCTGCCTGGAGGTGGCGAGCTCCACTCTCCCTCCTGGTTAGTCATGCCAACTATGTGCAGAGTCACACTGCGCCGTCGGCTGCAGGTCATCCATAATGAGCGAGTGTTAAATCTTAACACCGGTGTGCCGACACACACCGACATGAGGCTTCTCTTTGTCGTTTGTCCGCCGTCCTCTCGCTGCCATCAATCATCAGAAAACGGCAGGTTGTTGATTAATGAGCTTTATGACAGGTCTGAGCCTCCGGCTGCCATCCCACCATGAGTCTGAGTAAAAATTAGATCCTCACACACCAGAGACGCTCCGCGGAGCGTCTTCCTGGAGTATTATTAGACAAGCCCTCCGGCTGACTGTACAAGTTGTTTTAATATCTGCGAATTTGCCTTTAATTCATTTATTGTTTCCTTTGTTCGAGCCTAGAGACATGTGGGAAAACATGACAACAGAACGGGTTCTTCCTCTGAAATGATCTAACCCTTCTTTTAGAGAAACTTCAGTCCCAACAGAGATCCGTAGACCCGGGATGCAGCAGCAGTTTTATTTGATGAAACTGGTCGTCCTGAAAAAAGACGCCAGCTGCAACTTTAAAAATGTAGCAGGATAACATTCTAAGTTAAAACACACCCAGCATGTGTTAACAGTTAAGAAGAAGATTTCAATAAAGATGAATGAAACAGACTTTAAGTAAGACGTCCAAAATTGAAACAGATTTACCAAAACCACCGAGGTTGTTATGTCTCCATCATTAAGCCGCTTTCTTTCAGGAGGGAAGTCATAATGTTCACATTCAGCCAGTTTTACAGGAGCTTCTTTGATGTCTCATCAAACATTCAAAGCCAGACTCACATCAAGCCCTGAACTTCTCCACAAGAGCAGAACCCAACTTCAGACGCAGCTTCTCTCCCTCTGATGACTTTCTGCCACATTTACAGAAGCTGTGGAGACGAGTGGAGGGTCAGACTAGAGGCTCAAAACGTTTCAACAGAAGAGGCTGCCAGAGAAATGCATAAAAATATGTTTTTCTTTTGGGGTTAATTTCTGCTTCAAATGTTCTGATTGGACATGGAAAATACTGTTTGTGTCCAAGTTGTGCTAGAAGGAGTTAACCTATCAGAAGCTATTATAGCACAAAATAGCATCTCAATGCTAAACATGTAGCAGCTAACGCTGATGCCATTACATATAAAAAAAAAAACTTTTGTTGCTGAACTCATTCAGCAATTTAGCAACAACATGGCTTTTGGAATTGAAAATGTTGTTTATTTTGTTGATATGTGATTTGAAATATGATTAATTAATTAAAGAGCCATCAATAATTTATATGCATTTTTAATACATATAATTTAGTGGACACCCATCTATCAGTTTTTAACCTGATAGATATTTTTACCCTCCGCCCTCTCTTGGTGTCTTGCGATCCCTCTGGAGGCCCCGACCCACACTTTGGGAACCGCTGCTCTAGGTGGAAATCTGGAGAGCAGGTCAAGAGGATTTTCTAAAGCTTTTTGATTTTAATTATTTTTCAACAGGTAAACAAACAGAGTGGATCATAAAACCGTGTAAATCTGTGTTTTAGCTGAACTGTAAGGGACAAAAGTCACATTAAAGCAGGAGGGTGTGAACCTGAGAGCCTCACTGTCTGTGATCTCAACTTTAAATCCAACTTTAGTTCTAAAGTTACTAAGGTGTTATTTTAAATTACAGTTTTTAACCTGATGATGCACAGGCCTCCCCTCCTCCCAGTTACCTGACTGAAAGCAGCCGCGTCAAATTAAAAAAAAGAAAAAACACTCCAGGAAGTCCTTCTCCATGTTGCTTCCAGCGCGGCCTTCATCTCCTCTGGTTTGTCCCATAAACAGTTCAAAGCTGAACCTTTGAGTCTCTATGAAGTCCACATTTACTTCTGATGTTGCAGATCTAAGGCTGAGCCAAACATCAAAACAAAGCGTGTAGGTGGCAGCCATTACTGCACCAAATGACAGATGTGTCTGTGCATAAGTGTGTGTGTTTTTGTGCATAAGTGTGTGTCTGTGCATAAGTGTGTGTGTTTTTGTGCATTGATGTGTGTGTTTTTGTGCAGAGCACAGCTGCGAGTCTGCAGAATGATTTGCAGCCCACATGACCCCCCGCCTCTTTCATGACATCCCTGTGGGGATTTTGGTCAACGACGTTTAAATAATTAGAATAACTTCTTGTTAGAAACGGGCTTTGAACCAAATTGAACTTTTATCCCTCATTAGATTATGACTTGTTCTTGTCTCAGTTTTGGCAGAGAAGGGTCGTTTCTGGTGCGGCTCACCCTGCCTGCGCAGCGACGATGGGATCCTCCTGGAATAATTTAACGATATTTGACTGCTGGTCCCAGCAGCAGAGGAGTCATCAGGACACTAATGGAACTTCTTGAAGCATAATCTCTAAAATAACCTCAGCAGATGTCGCTGATAGGAAACATATTCCAACTTTATACACTGTTAAAAGACTTCAAATAAACTCATTTGTGATATTTTGTTAACCCGATCTACTCCTGGAGTCACTTTCACAGAATATTTTCCATCTGAAACTGGTTTCTTTTAGACAGTGAGAAAAATCTAACAGATCTGTCACTTTGACCGATCACAAGTGACACTCCTGACCACTTCCTGCAACAAGTGCAGACATTTTCAACTTTATGCACACAGTGCAGGTAAGTAAATCAATCAAAAATCAGCTAAAATAAATTTCCATCTACTTTCTCTGACCTGGACTCAGTGCATATTGCTGTCCTGACAGCTAAAGGTGTGCTGGAGTCTCTGGTGCAGCTGATTCTCTGCCGTGGATTTTATCTGCTGAAGTGACAAGCAGAAAGTAAATTTTTCATAATAGAACAATTAAATAATTGAAAAGTTTATTTCAGGAAACATTCAGTAAGTGAAACACATCATGTCAGGGGCAGCAAACTCATTTTCAATTTGGGCCTTAAAGGGCCGGTTGTGGCAAAACGTATTAATAAAACTATCAACAAAAATATTATTAAATGTCTGTGCATTCACTTAAAAAGTCTTAAATTCATGTATCTAAACTTAAGGTCTTAAAATGTCTCAAATTCATTAGAAAACATGTGAGATGGCCTTAAATATGTGAATCGCTGAGCTTACATTTTTGCTTTTAAATCTTGTTTTCTCATGGGATTTTTCTGTCAGGCATACAGAAATATGATCTTAATGCAAAGTTTAATTTTCTTTGTGATTTTCTAAACAGGTTTTAAATGTTTAGCTTCGTTAGGATTTTACTGAGTTTCTGATCAGTGCCTCCCCAGCAGCAGCTCCTCTTGCTGAAGCTGTGATTTCTGCGTCACGGTGAGTTTCTGCTGGCAGTCTGAGTGGGAGCGCTGTCAGTAAATATTTGTCCCTGTGGAGGTTTTATGACCGTAAAGTTTGGAGAAACGGAACAAACAAACCATCTGTTTAGCAGTGAGGACCAGTAATCTTCTGCGTGATGAGTGAGATGATTTATCAAACTTCAGTGTTTGATCCAAACAGTTAAAAGCGTAATTTAACGGTTTTAGTTAACCCATATTTGTGTGTTTGCCTGGATAAAGCTGCCGGCAGCGGGACAGTTCGGTGGGAAGCCTGTCTGCCAGGACGAAGCTTTGAAATATTATGAAGAGTCGGATGGAGAGGATGCAGTCTTCCACATCAGAAGGCCTAATCCTGCTTCCTACAGACAACAATCCATCACCGCCTGAAATGATTCATGAAGCTGGAATCCAGCTCTTCTCTCTCACCCGAAAATTATGTTGTTGTTTTATGAAAACTCACAAAACTTCCTAACCAACTGTTGATGTTGTGCCAAACGGCTGGACCTCACAAGAAGAGAATCTTCTAAATAGTAGATCTATTAATTAAATTAATTATCTAATCTGTGCAAAGTTTTTTGTTTAGAAAAGATAGTTACGCACTCGTTAGTAGAGAGCTGAGTCTGTTTCCAAACTTCCTCTTGTTACATGAGAGTCATGATCCCAGCTCCTCTGATAAAATCTATTTACAAAGAGATTTTTGTAACTTCAGATATTTGAGAGTTTTCATGTCTGGGAGGATTAGATACTGAATGAAACATCCTGGAACGAGTCACCAGAGCAGAAACAAAGTTTCTCAGAAAACAGAGATTTTTGTTTCTTTTAGCTACATCTACTGGCTGAATGGAGAAAGCATCACCGGATTTAAATAACAGTTTTAAAATGGTAAACTTTGAATCTGGTGGATGTAGGGTAAACTCACAGCTGATTAACATGCCGGTGTCTGTTTGGCTGTTCAGAAAGTCACGGCTGATCCAGAACGTTCCTCTGAAACTCTCAGGCCTCTTTCCTCACTAATCTGGCTCGCAGAGTCCTAACATACAAATGGCCATTTCTTCTTCAGATTAGTTTTATTTCCATGTGTTTGACATCATTAGAAAGATGAGAATCCACACTCTCTGAATCAACTCCGAACATCCTGAGGCAACACTTGTTCCGGGTTTTGTCACATATTTCACTGATAAATGGTCAGATTTTCTTGTCTCTCTGCTGAAGGAGTTTGTATCAAGACGAGTATTTTTCATTTTTCATCTCTGCCAGCGGTTATTCTTTGCGGGGATAAAGATGAAGATGGATTCTGTCAGGAGACAGTCGGCCTGCTCTCCTCTGTCAGAGCTGATCATCGTCCTGCAGGCAGAAAGTCGGTCGGTCGAAATGTTTGGCTGCAACAGGAGGAGACAGAAACTCTGAAGATGCTTTTTATTCCCCATCAAACACATTCATTCATTGTTAATTTGTCACTTCAAAGACAGAATCATAATAAATTAATAAGATATGGTAAACATCATGTGAAACAGAAAGCAATATTTATATTTGATTTATTTTCTGCAAATAGGATATGACAAACACACAGAGTATTAAAGCTAATATTCAAAGCAAAAAATAAAAAGTAAAATCAAAAATAGTTTAAGGGATGGACAGTATGAGCTAAGATGGAAATCCAAATTAAAACAACCAAATATAAATATATTAAAATGTCTCTGTTGTTGAGTTAAACTGTGGAACAAATCTTTAAATAAAACTATAACCATAAAAGAATATCTGAAATTTTTATGATGGCGATTTATTTTTTAATCTGATTCTTTTTTCTCTGGTTTGGATTTAATTGCTGATTCAGTGTTTTCTGTTAATGTGTCTGGTGCCGTATTAACAGAAACAGTTTATTTGCAGTAAACAAGATTAGAAATTTATTAGCTGAATGGATCCAACCTGCAACTTTTCAGTCTATGCAACAAATAAATTATATTTATTTGTTGCATAAAATAAATATAATTTATTTTATGCAACATAAAATAATTATATATAAAATATTTTATTTTATAATAAAATAAAATATTATTTTATTTTATTTTTTTTAATTGATTGCAGTTGGAGTCTTGATTAACAACTATTATAACTGTGTGTTTTTCTGGGTTTTAGATCAAATGAATATTTGGCAATACATTAAAAATATATCTTATATGACTCAGCATTTATGTTTGTGAATGTATGAACTCTGTGATGAAGTGGTGAATGTTTATTGTTTCAGCTGCAGCTTAACATCAGGAAAAGGACAAAAAGGACAAAAAGGACAATCTTCCTGCACTGAGGGTAAACGATGAGCAAGTGGAGAGAGACTGCAGCGAGAGGAGCAGCTGAATGTTTCTGCTGAACAATAGAAGTTCACACTGACGCCTGCTGCACAGCGGGGAGCTCAGCCTGCGCCGCCGGGCAGGAAGCGCCCGCAGCGAGCGGCTGAAACGGCCCAAAGGGTCATCAGTCCCCACCGGCCCTTAGAGGACGATCTACTCAGCACAGAGCGTCCTGATGGACCCACCACCTCACCCCACCGCCACCATGAGCAAACCGCTCACAAACCTCCAGCTGCTCAAACATCCACTCTGAAAAAGGAAGGGCAGGAAACAGTAGCTCTGTAAATATCTTCATTTATAGAGCAGATATGACCGGATAAACACTGAGCTGGAAATGGATCCAGTTCATTTTGTTTATAAGGTTAAACATGGAGTTTAAACTTATAAATTCAAATGAGTTTAAATCATGTTTGCTCCGTTTCCCATAAGCTTCAGTACAATGAAAACCTATGGGAGATGAACTGAGACACCAAATGATTTTACTGACCTTAACAAAATAAACCACAACAGGAAATCAGAATCAACACACAAAAAGCAATAATTCAACATGGCAAGACATTAACAGCAGTAATGAGCAATGTAGAGAAATTAACAGGAGCAAAAATATCAACTGGCAGGAAAAGCCAAAGTGATTCAGTTCTACCAGAGCCTGAGGTGTTCCTGACATGATGTATTTTCTAAATTTATGTATTTCAGACCTCTGTCACCCTGTCACTGCATGGAACTGGACACAATACCAAACACAAAGACTCTATGTACATATACTATGTTTCAAATGTCAACATATCATAAAAAACTTCAATAATCTGTTATTGTAAATCTTTAGTTTTCTTAAAACTTGTTGGATAAAACATAAAACTGGACACACTGAGTTTGAGCTAATGTCAAAGTTCTGCGTCGATGATGTGGTTAAAAGCCTCCTAAAGATGTTTGCAGCGCCGCAGCCGCCTGGACACGAACAATCTGATTCCTTCACCATAAGTCATGTGTGACCCGCCCACATGGGGCTAAAACATCTAAAAAACACGCCTCATCCCAGCCACAAGAATGCATGAGAGCAGTGTGTTTTCAATCACATGACTGCAGCTCAGACACAGCTTACTACATTTAGCCTCTCTATCTGAGCCCACAGAAAGCTGCACATGTCAGTCTTTGTCTTTTACTGCTAAGTTTTTCAGACCAGAAATCCGAGCGACACTCCTTTCAAAATGATTGAAATAAAAAATCATGAGTTGAAGGTAATGCGATGAAGAGTAAAGGTTCAGCAGAGTGTGTCGTTCTGCTGCTGCTCTTCCCATCCCAGTGTTTTCAGACTCTAATTTCCCCGGGGTCGCTCCAACATGGCTGTCAACTTGACTCTGGCTCAGAGTCGGGAGAGTGGCCGCTTTCTCCCGGGGAAGACAGCGGGCTCCCCGGCCCAGCTTCCTGCTTTCTGCAGAGGGACCGGAGGCCAGGGGCCAGCCTGGGGGCCAGGGGCCAGGCTGGGGGCCAGGGGCCGGGCTGAGGACCAGGGGCCAGGCTGAGAACAAGGAGCCACATTGGAAGCAATATTTCCTTTCAGAGCTTCCGCTCCCCTCATTTTCTCCTCATTATCAGGATGACTGGTGCCAGACGGACATTTTGGTCCAGCTGAGTGAATGATAAGTTACAAAGTGCAGACAGAAAACTGAAAGTGGCACCGGATCACTTCGGGATGGGAAGAGAAACTCGCTCTTGCTCTGCAGTCTGCTCTTGATTAGACGTGTCCAGAACAGCAGAATCCTTCAGGTAGAGTCAGTCGTCATGACTACCGACAGGTGAAGTGAATTTAGCTGTTCATCTCTGCATCAGGTTTATTTTTAAAATTATATTTCTCACAAGAATCATCATGAGTTCAAAACAACTAAATCTAGAGTTAAACATCAGAAGAATGAATTTAAAACAACTTTAAGAAAATGAGCAACATTAAATGATTCTTCTTATTATAATAAATTGGTTGTTTTTGTTTTATGTGTTGCTTAATATATAGAAGTGATTGGCCTTTTGTGGAATATTTTCATTGTACTTTATTTATTTATTTTTGATTCATGGCCTCTATTTTGTATTTGTTTATTTTTGTAGTTACTTTTATTTTTAATGTTATTTATGTATGTTTTAGGAACGCAAAAAAACCCCGCAAAAACACAAAAATAAATTAACTTGATTGTTTCAATCATACATCTTAATTATTTTAATTTATATTACAAAATTCAATGTGTTTTTACAGAGACTCATAAGGAACATGGTAGAGGAAAATTAAAGAGAGTATTCTATGCGCCCTTCAGGAGCTCCGTAGTTTTTCAATCATTATTATAAAACATAAGTTAAAATAACTCACTGAAATGTTTTTGTCACACTCATCTTCCTGATTGGCTGCCAGTGAAATTCATCAAGCTGTTTCTCATCAAGCTAGCACAGCTAGCAAGTGCAAAACATTTCTGACAAGAAAGAGGCTGAGGGAACTGCCCGCCTGTAGGGGGCGCTGCTGCAGGGTGAGTAAAAGTAATAAACGTTCTAAAAGTTGATGTTTCTTTACATGTTTTGTAGCATCGGCTTTGGGTTTTACTTTGTCCAGAAGCTGCAGAGCGATCCCAAACCTAATCCTGTTCACGTCTCAGCCTGCGGCCTCTGCACCGCCACCATCACAGCGTAGACAAAGTTTCATTAATGGTTTTTACAGTGTGCTGCGCAGCGCTGCTGCCTCCTCAACCAGGCCACAGAGCGACGGCAGCTGGATCAGGTTGTGCAGCCACAGCAAAGAGCTGCTGGTACTTCCTCCCTGAAAACAGAATCTGGAGGAGAATAAAAACCAAAGTCTGCAGGGTCACCAGGAGACCAAACGGTTTCCCTGGGGAATCGGGGCAGAGGGGATATAGGAGGCTTTTACACAAGCATTCCAGCCATTGCAGTGTTTAGATGTAGAAACCACTCATCCATCTTCTCAGGTTTAATCTTGCACAATGTTTACAATGAGAGTTATAGATGCATGTTTTTCTTACCACCCAGCGTGATCTTATAGCTGAGGATTTACAGCGTCTCTCTGCTGCTGGTGTTTACAGTTCAGACGAATAAACTCCACCTGTTGACTGAAGCTACATACAGCTGCAAACCGTACAGACAGTCACATGAAACACGCAGGACGTCCCAGGAAACATCCAGCTCTTCCTAACAAAATGTTTAATATATTTTTTATATCTGTAGAAAAGAAACCATTGGGTCACAATTTTTAAAGAAAGGTTACGCTCAAAATGGGACGACAGAAAATACTTTATCTAGTGTGAAAAATGGAGGTGGCAGCATCATGATCTGTGGTCATTTTCTCCTGAAGTTCAACCTCCAGGCATCACTGGAAATAACTAAATATATAGCTTTATATCTAGGAAGCTAAATATCTAATTAGTAAGCTAAATATTTAGCTTATATTTGTAAGACCCAGCTTTTATTTTGATAGTCCACTTCTGGTTATCAGCAACTACACATTTAGTTCTGAATAAATACTTGGCTTCAAACTAAATATTTAGCTTGCTAACGGATTCCTAACTAAATATTTAGATAGTGAATTAAAATTATAAATGAATAAATAATGTGGTGAAAACGTGACTGAAAAATGAAGCCGAATGTTTTGACAGGTCTAATTAACCTGAATAATTACTGCTAATTTTTGTCTGTGTAACTTTCCAAATGGCGCCTCGTCGGTTTCGGTGTTTATATGTAGAAACCACCATCATCTCTTTTAGCACAATGTCACATTATCTGTGAGAAACTTTTTGACATATTTTATCACCAAAAGCTGGTATTTTACCAAACCTGTGTGCAGCAGGGGCAGAAAATAAAAGTGTTATAAATGGTGGGTCTGTCTCATGGTCATGTTGTGACCACTGCAAACAGTTTCTTTTGAGTTTGAGAACAAACATTAAAATAGATTACACTCTAAATCAAAAGTGACTCAGGAAAACAACATGGAGGACCCGCATGCAGACACATAAAGACCTTATTGATCTCATCTTCCACGTCTTGCTAATAAGTAAAGCTTTACTATGTCACCCAATGGGCTGTAGCAGAAGGAAAACTTTATTAACCCATCCATGTGTGTTTGCTACAATCTTTGGGGAAGATGGAGGTAAAGTGGAGATGTAATAAAGTCTTTGGAATATGGCGTCAGTCTCAGCACAGCATGTTTTTGTTGCACAGTCCAGCGCATTAACCCAGAGGACAATGATATATTACTGTTTCTGAGCTAACGGCTGAGCTGCGTGTTTCTGTTGATAATAATCAGAGATATTTCTGCAGCGCCTCCACCATAAGTCAGTGTCGTACCTGCTTTGGTCCCTGAGTTTCCACTCGAGTGGAAACCTCACACCCACTGGGCCAGGCCCAAGCAACAGAGGAGAAACAATGCAGGGACTGTGATTTCTCGCAAGATACTCGGTGACAGGACAGCAGAGGGGTGAAGGAGAAACCGGAGACGGAGCTCATTATGGCTGGGTGACCCTAAAGGTCAGGGACAGGAAGGAAGCAGGAGGACACAGCCCCACACTGAACAGGACTCTGTTGTGCTTTTAAACAGGCTGCAGGCCATAAACTCTGTGGCTTGTGTTGGAATTTATAAGACAAAAATATCCTTAAAATAATAAATCTGATGTATGGTTCAGGCCAGGATAGAATCCAGTTAATAAATAATCTGTAAAATCAACATATTTCTAATGTAAATAAATACAACTGTAGAGAAACTTAAATTGTACAGGACTGTAATACAGTAGAGAAAAACAATCCCATTATTTTTTTAATTTATGAATATTTACAATTTTAATTCATAATGTCTTTATTTCCTGTCTTTATGTCTGATCAGGTCCTGAAGTCTGATTGGTAAGCTGCATAGCGTCAGCTGTCGACCAATCAGATCGACTACAGCAGTGTGAGTCCCGCCCCCTTGATCTGTATCACTATTAAACAAATATGTTTGTAAAGTTGATGCAGGAAAATGGACAGAAAAAGGAAAACTGAATCAAAAAGAGGGATAGAGGATGCACAGACAAGAGAAGCCACATTAGTGTTAATTAAGACTAATTAGGACTAATTAAGAGTAATGTGACTATCAGGTTTTGTGACTATCAGGTTTTGGAAGAAATGTGTAACTGAGTTCAGCACAGCAGAGGAAAATTACTGCAGAATATCACAAAACCTGGAAAACAACTGGCTGCAGAAATGATCATGTTTATTCTACAAAGAACTGCGAGAGAAAATGAAGTAACTGTCAAAAAAGGAGCAAGAGTTTGCTTTAATAAATGAACTTAAATCTTGTAGCTGCATCAGAGGCCAACAAAAACTGAATCAAAACCTTTTGATGATCAAATATAACAATAAAAAGCTGCATATTTATCCACATTCCTCATGCTGGAGGCATGTTCCTCCATCAGTCCTGCCTGCTTTGTCTCGTTGGAGTTAGCTTGTCTCTGTTAGCAGCTTCATGACATCATTCATCCTTTTTAACACATTTAGAAACTTTTAATTTGTCTGCTTCTCTTTTCTTCCTCACCTCTGCAGATTTATGTTCAGTGAGAGAAAAGGCGTTTTCCTTATTAAAAAATATGTAACAATGAGCCACTGATACATTCATATTTCATGCATGGACAGTTAAAAAACAACACATCAATCAATCAATCAATCAATCCTATTATTCAGGCACAATTATGGTCCATAAAAAACAAGAAAAAACATCATCTGAGTTTTCATTTCAGTTTGTTTTTATTATTTTGAATGTAAGAGTTTATTTTCTATTTTATGTGAAGAAGTAAACTTATGAACTTTTTAGTATTTAATTAAAATATTTAAATAATAATTGTGTAAAATCAAAACATTTTAAAGGAGTGAAATATGACCGTTCAGTTTTTGTGAATGCTTTCCTCTGCCATTTCCCTCTCCCAGCAGGTGTGCGCAGGCAAAACATTCCCCAGGGGCCTGTGCACATTTTATTAGTTCCCCCCTTCAACCAGGACATGGATGAAGGGGAGGATCTGTTTTCACATTATGGTGTTTTCCTTGTTAAATTTTGAGTAATTTTTGGGATTAAATTAAAATCTGCTCTGATTGTCTTGGTTTCTTCATTTAATTTGTAAATGTATTCTGGTGATTTTGCTTATCATTTTGCAGCTTGTAATATTTTCCCCTAAATTAGTTCCAGTTTCCTTTAAGCAGCCAGTCAGATGTTCATTTTGGTGTTTTCTTACTGAAATTAAAGAAGTTAATGTCAATGTGAGCTTTTTATGCAAACATGACAAGCATATGACACAATATTCAATTATTATTACTGTAGTTTAGCATAAATGCTGCTCTAAACCTGATTTTAGCTGAATGCAACTGTAACATTGCTATTATAGCTAATGGAGATGAAAACATGACGTAAGAAGAGGGAACTTTGTGTTTTCAGGGCATCCGGGCGGCGTCAGCTGCAGTGGAGACGGTTAGCAGGCGTTGATTAATGTTGTTAGCAGCAGTTGTGTCACTGGGTAATTGGTCTAAAGTAGTTTGACTTGTTGGTATTGAATTAAGTGTCTGTAATGAAATGAGACCCAGACAGACTCAGGCTGGATCTCACAGCAGAGCGATGAGGTCAGTGTCTGTGGAAGGAGATAAATATTCTGTACTTGGAAATATGACGGAGTATTACAGAGCTCAGCATATATAAATTATGAAACGGTTAAATAAAAAGCTAAATTACCAGAAGAAAGTTATTCAATTACAATAAAAAATGTAATTCTCAAACTATTACAACTTTTTGTTCAACTTTTTTCATTATCATGTAATGGATTTATTCAGGTATTATTTCAACTTCAACTTTGTACCTCTTTATTCTTGTAGCATTGCAGCTTAATAATAATAATATTGTTGGCACACATTTCATTTAATGTATCTTAGGGTTTGCTACAATGTTCTTGTGGTTTATTGTTTAAGTGCAAGACATTTTAATAATGTTAAAGATTAAACTGTAGAACTGAAGACAGATCCAGATTCCAGATTTAATCAGATCCAATTAGAAATTTATGGAGAATAAAAGCCGTTCAGATTCATTTTGAGGTTCCTCCTGTATAAATGCTGCTTTCAGTAAAACCTCCCAGATTCAGAAAGCTTTCCAGCGAACATGACTAATGAAGGAAATCCTGCACACAGATGACAGCATGGCTCTCATGCCAGAATGCAACTTTTTACTGGAAGAAAGTTTAAACAGTGACTGGAAAAATTTCAGCCTCTCATGCAACACAAGTTCAATCAAAACAGCCTCTCTGCATGCGGGAACGCTGCATGGCTCACTTGTTTTTGTGGTCTAACCAATGATTTGTCATGAAATTAAATAAAGTAATGGTGTGGGTCACTTTATGAAACAGTTTTTTGAGTTCTTACCAAAAATAACCATTTGGAGTATCAGTTAAATTACCATTAACGTTTATCTTCTGTTTCCACAGATTAAAGAATGTAAAGGATGTTAGTTGTTTTAAAGAACATGTTTTAGGTGTGTAATATTTACTGTAACAGAGTCAGTCTCCAGGTGAAAGGTCAGCAGCGAGACTGATGGTGTGTCAAGGATACAAACCAGGATATGAGCAATCCATCAGAACTGAGTGTGTGACCTCTGCTCCCCGTTTTCCTCCTGTGTTGGACAGAAACGGATCGATCCGTTTCTCTGAGTGATTTCCATTCATCTCAGAAAGACACAACAGACTGAAGCTTCGCTGGAAACTGGACATTTGAGTATTGTTTTCTCTCAGTTTTCTGGCCTGGTCTGGCGTTCTGATTGGCTGAGATTCCTTCCTGGAAGAGCAAATCAGCTGAGTTAACAAATGAACTTTTTATTTTTCATGAACATAGAAAGTTCTCCTGGTTCAGTTTTTCTGTTTCTTCTTCTCAAACCTCGAGTCGGTCATGGCAGAGGCCCTGATACTGACCCAGGTTCTGGTTCTGGTTCTGCTGGATGTTTCTACCTGTTAAAGGGAGTTTTTCCTCTCCACTGTCACCACATGCATGCTCAATATGAGGAATTGCTGTAAAATCAAGCGATTGCCTGTTGCTGGGTTTCTTAGGTGGAAACGTTTTAAACTAATTTTAATAATGAGTTTCATGATAACGTGGATCAGCTGGACTGGATCTGTGGTTGAATAAAAATGAGTTTTTATGTAAAGTGCCTCCAGACATTTGCTGTGATTTGGCTCCATAGAAATAAACTGAACAGAAATGAATATAAATAAACTGTTCACATTTATCTTCTCTTTCTTCATGGAGTTTGTTCTCCGTGTTCATGTGTGGATTCTCTCCAGGTACTCCGGCTTCTTCCAGCTGTAGAAAAATAATCAGGCTCTTTAGATTCCAACTATTCTACTGATGATTAATAATCGACATTTAAGATACACAAGAACATTATTAAAGTAAATTGGCCTGTTCCAAAACTATTCTAATAATTAGTGACTCCACCAAACTATTTAATCTATTTTACTTGTTTTGTTTTGTTTTTGTATAATCAGAGTTTATTTTCCATGTAATGATCTGAAGGAATTCCTTTGTGTCTGGATGTGAAGGATACTTGATGAGGCCGGTTTGGATCCCAGGGATCCTCTGTGTTGCTGTTCTGGTTCTGGAGAGCGAAAACTGATCTGAGAGCAGCTGGTTGGCCTCGGTGCCTCTGAGCAGCTGATGCTTCTCCTCAGTGTAAATATGTGGCTCTGTTTGGGAAATACAAGACTCACCCTGCTGCAGCTGACTCACGCTGCATGTCAGCTTCATGTTTTTGCACAGATTCACAAAGAAATGCTGTTTGGTTTAGGCTGGTGGTGCCGCGGTTCTGAGGTTCTGGAGTTTTGTTTCAGCCCAGCAGCTGATTTCCACCTGTTGAGGGCGGGGCCAAGCGAGCTGCACCTGAGCCTCCTCATGCTAGCAGGATGTGAGGAGCTTCATGGGGTTTTCTCATATTTCACTCTCATTGCTCCATCAAACTCACCTTGAACACCCAAAAACCCACCAGAACTGCTCAGAACTGGTCCATAAAAAACAAGATAACGCCATTTTTATCACCTCTTCCTCTTCACAGACGTCCTCAAAGAAACGTCAACATCTAACATGACAGAAAATATTAAGACAGGAACGTTAACTCAACGATTTCAACTAATTACTAACAAAGATTTCAACACATTAATTTGTTTTTTACATACCTGGGAAGCTTTCCATTTCCATGCTTGTGGAATAAATCTGATGCAACAGCTTCATCTGCTAACAGCGATGGGCGACAAGGTCACTTCTCTTTTCCTCTGGGAGTTAATGTCTGTTTCTAAACGATCTGATTGGACCCTGGAGAAGACTATTGTGTTCAAGTTGTGCTAAAGAGAGTTAGCCTGTCAGAGAAGCTATGCTAGCCTAAACTAGCATCTCAATGCTAAGCATGTAGCAGTTAATGCTAATGAATGATTAGGGCTTCCTAAAACTGGAAATGTGAATGCCTTGCAGGAAAACGGTTCTGGGTTTGAATCCCGACCCAATGACCCGTTTTGTAACAACAGACAGATGAAACCATGGATGATGATGAGGATGATGAAGTTATTTTATTTTACATGAATATCTGTGTCAAACCAAAAATGTAAAAACGCCAACAATTTGTCAAACTCTGGTAAATATGCATTCACTGTAAAATTCAGAGTTTTTTCAGTTTCCACAGCGAGAAACTCGGTTGTGATTCGGACGAAGACCATCGCAGAAAATCACATTTCAGCCGTTTTCTGCTGAGCTTTTGTAACTGTAATCCAGTTAATTACAGCATGGCTTTGCTCCGTGTCACTGACAAACACTGAGTCTGACAGAAAGCAATGCGGTTCAAGCTAACAACGTGGTCACCAGGGCTCTGCCAGACAGAAAATACACTATCACTTTAAAAACATAGGAGAATGGATCATAAAAAGGGTTTGGCCTGAAGACAGCAGCGTACAATAGAGGAGCGTAGTGATGACAGATGGCCTGTGGAAAAGCTGCAGTAGCAGGCTGTGAAGTGGCGACCATCCAGACTGGATGAAGCTGATGGTATCTCCAAAACTCTAGCTGCCAAGAAACTGATGGATCGCTGAGCAAAATTTTTTAAAATTACCTCTGGAAGAACTCAGATATGGAGACAGTTTCCTAATTTATCAAAATGCATGTTTTAATGAAAGGTTTTGTTGGTTAATTAATAAGATCAATTATTTGTCGTATAGCAGTTTATCTTATTGCAGGGGCTGAAAGAAATGAGTCAGATTCCATTTAACGTGGTTAAATACTGACATCTGGTGGATGATGGGGGATACTACAGGTTACAGCTAAGTAGATACTAATACGTCATGTATATTTTTTATTAAGTGTACCACAATCAGCACCAGTTCGACAGCAATCTGGGTTGTTAAGATTTTGTCAATTAGTCAGCTTCTTGATAAAATGGTTCATAATTAGACAAATATTTCAGTTTTACTCCATGAATTATTGATGTTTTTGGTAAAGCTGGAAATTAAAAGTTTCCTCCAGTCAAACAGTTTGTTACTGTGAGGCAGTGTTTGGCTAATAGTATTTATTTATTTATTTATTTATTTATTTATTTATTTATTTATTTATTTGTCTAATTGGGACAGTGTGCATTCATAAAAAAATAACTTAAATGTATCCAATTCCGGACTATCCTGATTTCCAGTGTTTGTCTGCCTTCCAGATGTTTTAGCCCCTGAAGAAGCTACAAGAATAATAAATTACTCTCTAAAATACATTTTTGAAAAGCATAGTCTCAAGATAAAATGCATAAAATCATACACACTCTTTCCAGACTTTTTCACATTAAATTTCCATTTCCACGCACTCGGGTCTCACTGTTCAAGTCTGTGTTTTATTAAACATCTGAGTCCAACCAGTCCATATTCCACATGAATCTCCCACTTGGTGTAAAAAGCTCCATGAGTCTTTATTATTTATGATCTGTGTGTTGGCACGATTTCTGTCCAGAGAAAGAGAAACTGGAGGAATATGATGACACGTCTCAAACATAAATCAGGAACTCTCAACCTGAAAAAGTCTGAATGACAATCAAACTTTCCAGCTTGTAGAATATCACTTTTCATCATTATTTTAATCATTTCAAATGTATCTAAGTTAATAACTAATTATTTAATAAAAAAATACATATATATTATTAAAATTATAACTTATTTCATATTACTGATATGTATGATGAAATAATTTTACAAATAATAATAAATTATACATTTAATGAAACATTTTTTCATTAAAAATATTTAAAACTCATTTGGGTATTTGTTAAATTATTAATGATGCGTAACTTCAAATTATACGGTAAACATTCTAAAAGCTGCAGTGACGTCTGACATGCTGTGATCTCACATTAACAGTTTGACTGTAAAACAACTGATACCAGAACAACATGTCACTAAAAAGGAAAAACAGAAATTATATTTTATTTATGGGCGTTTCTTCCTCTGCAAAGTGTTCAGGATCATCTCACAGTAACATCCTTATTTATTTGACATTTAGAAAAATCTTTTCTAGCTTCTAATCTCTGAGGCTTGTTGGTTTTACAGAGTTAATGTGACTCTTTGTTCAGTTTTACAGTAAAATAAGAGAAGGGAAATAAAATGAGTTTTATGTGGTTCCATGTTGGGTACAGTAAATATTCCTGACGTCAGTTTTTTGTTGGAGAGGAAAAGTTGTGCCAAACGGTGAACAAAGCGGCTGTCTGGGTTCTGCAGATGTTTTTGATTCTGAGGCATCAAATAAATTGAAATAATAACTAAGATTTTCCTTTATGAGGTTTTCAGCTTCATTTTTCTAATTATGGGAAATAACTAGCATGACTTAGGAGACATAATCCTGATATAATTATGCTTTGATAAGCTGAAAAAATATACAAAATATGTTTAATTTGTTTTTATGTTCGTCATTACTGTATTTACTTTTAGATTTAATAATAAATGAACTATTATGTGTATTTATTTGTTTTTTGGTTAATGTTTTCAGGGGCTTTCCAGAATATTGATGTTTTTATTGTTTGTCTGGTATTTTCTAATTTGTTTTTGTGGGCACTTATAATTTATTGTAGCTGCCTAACAATTATTATTATTATTTATTTACTGTACCATGTTTTATGTTTGATGCTTGTTTGTTTTTATTTCAATAAAGCATTTTCAAATCCAGCGTTTATGAAAGAATAAAAAAGCTGCTGTTGAAAGAAAGTGAAAAGAAGTTTGTTGTTTGGTTCAAAAAGATGCAGACAGAAATATGAGACAAAGAAGAGCTAAAACCAGAAGTTTACATTCACTGAATACAAAGATACGACACTTTCTTCTCACCGACTGAAGTCAGTGCAGACCAAACGTCTCCTGTTTTATTTCTATTTGCTAAAAACAGAAAACCTACAGAGAACATTTTGTAGAGATTTTTGTTGTAACTCTTCTTGAATTCAGGAATTTGCATAAATTTGCTCAGAATCAAGTTTTTTTTTTTAGTTTCTTTCCTCCAGCTTCTCACAGCAGTTAACTGAAGTTCTGGTCCATTCATCTGGACAGAACCAGTGGAACCGGGTCACACATCTTTTTAGATACGCTCACAGTTTCTCAGTAGGGTTCTGGTCAGAGCTTTGTGAAGGACACAGACATTTACTTTATTGTCCTTAAACCTCGGGTCGGTTTTTAACCCAAACCTTTACTTCCTGCTGATGTCTTCGGACGTTGCTTCAACGTTTCTGCATAATGTTCTTTCCCTAATGATGCATCTGTTTCAGGAAGTGCACCAGTTCCTCCTGCAGCAAAACGATCCCACATCATGATGCTGCAGGGTTTGTTGCTCCAGATGTACCGATGGTCATCATGTCCACATTGTCCCACGTCAGTCCCGTCAGCCTGGAGGACGTGTCTCCAGAAATGAAGGTCTTTGTCTCTGTGCGTCTGCAAACGGCATTCTGGCTGTTTTATTCTTCCTCACTGAGCGGCTTTATGTCAGTACTGGACAGTTTCGCTGTGGGTAATGACTTCGTCTCAAAGTCACTGACTTTTGTTCTGGGTTCAATCTGCACATTTTGGACCAGAACCCGTCTCCTTCCGGAACGCCGTGACGGTCGGACGTTCCCATCATGTTTATGGTTGAACAGATGAACTTCAAGCATTTGGAAATTGTTGAGGTTTGTGGAGGAAAACCCTGATTTTGTATGTAAACTTCAGAATTCAAAGAAAGTTACAAAAAAATTATTGCTATGTTTTCTGGCTTTTTGTTGATTCTAACTGACCTGAAATGAGAAACATTTGGTCTGATTTAACTCCAGACAGATATTTATTTATTTATTTATTTATTTATTTATTTATTTATTTATAATGCTTATGTAAATTTTTGGTTCCAGGTTTTTCTAGATTTTTATTTGTAAAACATATTTGGGTAACTTGGTAAATGGATTGAATTTAAAGATCTGTAGTCACGGCAACCAAACTGCATTACACTGAACCACAAATGTTAAACCTAAGAATCATTTTTCCTGGACTTCACATACATACACACTTTGTATTGGCTGAAGATAGTTTTCCAAGACTTAACTGAGTTTCTTACATGCAAACAGCAGCTAAAAGTAACGTTTTAGTGACACTTTTATCTTTCTTTTTCACTACTGGATGTTAAATACAACATAAATTATTTATTCAGAGGAAAAGGAAAGTGTGTTACAAAGGTTACTAAAATAAACCAGAAGCAGGAGTTTGAACCTGAAACCATCTTAGTGTTAAAATGCAGCTGCAGAAACACAAAACAGAGAGAAATCAGATGTTCAGGGAAGAGAGAAAGAGAGAGAGAGAGAGAGAGAGAGAGAGAGAGAGAGAGAGAGAGAGAGAGAGTCTGAGGACAGCAGAGAAGAAAGTTTACTGGACGGTGAAACACGGAGCTGCTGGACTGGAGACACAGGAGACAAACTGAACCAGAGGACACAGAGTTTTCACCAACACCAAGACAAACTTCAGCCTGGTTTCCATCCTCAGGTAGATCTGGTTGCCATGGTTTCCTGGAGACTAGTGATGTTTGGACTTTTCTACTGCTTCATCAGGACCGATGTCACCAAGTCCCAGACGAAAGGTGAGATGGATTGTTGCTCAGCTATTAATAATAGAGAAAAATGGATGTTGTAGTTCTAAATTTTCTATCTGACTTTATGTCTTTTTAATTAAAATATATATATCTAGATATAAATATTATTGTTTTGTCTTTATGCAGTAAACTTTGCAGTTTGAAGTTTCCTCTTTAAGAAATTAAAACTTTCTCAGAATAAATGATAAGATCGGATCAGGTTAAGAACCAATTAAATCATTTTTATTAGATATCAGAGCCTCTAATCAATGTTTTGATTTCATGTGGCAGAATGTTTGTTTTAGTTTAGATTCCTTTTTGCTGCTGAATGAATGTAAATAGATATAATATATGAGCTCAACTGCAAAGATTGTAGTTTTTAACCTGTTCAGCCTCCAGGTTGGAGCAAAGTGTTTTTCTATTCGTTCGTCTTTCCAGAGTTTTTCTGATCATTCATGGAGCTTCTTCAGAAATGTGGATGCTGACATTAGCGTTAGCTGCTACTGTGGATGCTACATTATCGTTAGCATCTGTGCTGCAGCTACATGTTTAGCATTGAGATGCTATTTTAAGCTTAAACATTTTTACTGATAGGCTAACTGATTTTAGCACAACTTTAGCACAACAATAGTTTAATTAACCCCCAGAGGGCCAAGAGAAGTGGCTCTGTTAGCACTTGTGCATCATATTTACAGGTGTTCCGGAAACACGCAAATACAAAAGTTCCAGCCAGAACTTAAGTATGTAAAAGGGGAAAAGAGTGATGAATGGTGGTAGAATGCTTACCGTGTTAAAATCGATGTAACTAATTAATCAAAATGAAAGTTACAGTCCTATTCAATAATGATGTGAGTAACGCACCAAAGCCACTGACAAAAACTGTGACTGATGGGACATAAAATGTTATGAAGGAAAATCAGTCAGTAAATCCTGGTGAATTTTCAGCTGCTGAACATCTGAGTTCAGTCTGCGGCTCTGGGACCTTCTGACGTTTTCCACATAATCGCCTGCAGCCAGACGTGGCGGCCAGGCATGTGACGGTGCCCTCCATTTAGAGAGATTTATGAACGCCATTCCAGTTTATGATCTTCATCATGGCTGCTTATATTTTATTTTAAAGTATGCTTTACAGCAGCAAAGCCAGAAAACAACATGGATCCAAAACCGTTTCAGTTTCTTTCTTCATCCTCCAGATATAAAAGCCTTGAACTCAATAATCTTTTGAACATATGGCAACATAAAGTCTTTTCTTCATTGCTATGAATAATAAGTAGCAAAAGGTTTATTTGGCTCTTAAAAAATAGAGCAAATTCTGACTCATGATGAACCAGGTGTCAATCTCAGACTCCAGAAGTCAAACTTTTACCACTGACCCAGTGTAACAGGCAGTTTGGGAATCTGGAAATTGGCATTTTTGATTCGTATCTGTTAATTCAGACGAGATGATAACAGGAAGGCTGAGTGGATCGTGTTACATGATTTTTAAAGTTGGACCAACATGCAGCAGGAGCTTGATGATCAATGCTTAAGGTTTAATAATGAAAACAGAAACGTTACAGGAGACGAATAAGCAGAACAGCTTCGAACTAAATATTTAACTAACATGAAAACTCACTTGCTGATAAGAGGAAGTGAGCTGCCAAAATAAAAGCTGGGTCAGTTTTCAAACCTGTGCCATATTATTTAACCAATCCGTTGATCTTTTTCTCCACTGAGATCTTTGTTTATTCAGTTTTTTCCTTTTATCTGAATCTTTGCTTCACACTTTATAAAATGTGAAGAACCGCAGCAGCAGATCAGCTCCTCTTATTTTAAACTTAAGGTTTTAATCTTAAATCGTTTCCGTTGCTGCACATCCTGTTGTGATCGTTCTGTAACGTAAAGCCAGGAAAACTAAAACCATGCATTGCATGTTGAAATCATTTGGACTGTGTAATATTTTCCATGTGTTGCTCCTCCTTTGACTTTCCTTGTACCTTTGAGGTTTAGTGTCTGCAGACAGAATTTGTCTGTAAGGTCAGAGGTCAGAGTTTGAAGCTCATGACGTGCAGCAAAGCAGCAACCCTCCATTAAAGATAAAGTCGTTTTTTCATTTGACACAAAGATTTATCCACTTCTGAGAGTTTACAGCATTAATCCTGAACATGTGCATAGAGAAGTAAAGTTGATAGTGAAGCTAAGCTTATTTAAATATTCTTGTGCCTGTTATTTTATTTTTGCACAAAGTCCTGTTTCCTGCTGCAGCCAAAGTGAAAAGAGGATCTTCAGCAGCTGGAAATCCAACGTTCTACAAAACCATAAGTGATGCCCATTTGTTATATGAGGTGAATAAAATAAATATGACCCAGATGTATCTCTGAATGTGCATTTGTTGCATTTTTGCCCTTTCTTCTCTCTGTGTATCAGATCCTGATGGCCGGCATACGTTTTGAGCCCAGTGGGGAGTTTTCTGTCGACGATGCTGAACTTTCTTCGCTCCGTCAGACCAGAAATCTGAACTTCATCTGTGAGGAGATCGTTCCCAAGAAGCCAACAGAAGTGTTTGGGCTCATAGCTGAGCTGTCGGATCACAGCGCTTCACTGCATCAGGACGATTTTGAGCGACTCTTGATGACTTTGGTGTACACAACCCAGAAGATGATCAGCGCTGCTTCTGTTCACCAAAGAGAAATGTGGGCAGAGTCTTTTGTTGGTTTATACAAAGCTATAAAACGAGACCTGGCACGGACAAACTGAGTTCAGTGTTTAAGTTTAATGTACATCACTTTAAAATTCAATATTAGATGTTGCAACTGAAAGAAATGAGAATCAGAAATGAACTGAACAGAAATCAAAATGAAGAAATCACTGAAATATTCTCAGCAAAAGACGATTCAAGTGTGAAATCCCATATTTACATCATATTTACATCGGATATTTGATTTAGTAGCACCTGCATGTAACTGACATCTGAGACCAAAAACAGAACAACTTTAAATGAGTCACAACAAAACAAAGTGAAAATAATATGCAAATATGAGAGAAAAATATCTGAAAACTTTAATAAGCGTGTCCATGTTGGATTCATTTTAATCTCTTGTAATTAAGGATCCACTGTAAATAATAAACCATCTTGGATTTCAAAGCAAAGCACCACTGGATTAAATATCTTTCCAAACATGTATTCCGCAGCAGCAGGTCAGTAGACGTGTTTCTCTCCTCTTTTACCAATTTAAGTTTCTGATCACTGTTAAAACGTGAGAAGCAGAAACTTTTCTCTGCATGCCAACAGTTATGTTTACATTTTTACAAATCCTGCCACAGATTTTTTTTAATTCAGCTTTTGCTTTGTTCATGTAGATATAAAACATCGTCCTGGAGGTTCATCACAATCAGCCTAGGCTGCGTTCAAACAGCAGGCGATACGACCCAAATCTGATTTATTTATTTTATTATTTTTTTTATTTTTGTACGGCAGTCTGAATGTCCTAATTCCAATCTTTTGAAAAACTGATCTGTTTCACTTCCATATGTGGAACTAAATGGCATCAGATAGTTTTTACAGTCTGCTGTCTGAAGCCTTACGTCAAACTTTATCTGACTTTTACGTCACTGATGTGAGACGTGTGTCATAAAGCAGCAGCAGAAGAAGCCAGACGGTAAATCTGGATGTAAATAATGGCTGAAAATGATAATAATGACTCCTGGTCCGGCTCCACATCCTGCTGTGAAAACATCAGATGTGGGTCGCATTCGCCTGCTGTTGCATATTTCTGAACTTTGTCCAGTCAAAGTATCTTAGCCCTGCAGTCGCTTTTTTATTTCTAAGAAATGGCAGAGATTACGTTTTTACTTCTTCATGTCCTTCTTTTCAGAATTCACCACTTGATTTCATCTAAAATTCAATGTAGCAGTTAAACATGATGTGAAATGAAAGATGAATTGTTATGTAATAAGATCCAAACTCTGTTGCTACAGTACACCGTCTCTGAGATGTTACAGAGTCTGAGCTGCCTCTGGTGGTGTGTTTGGAAAATCCCAAATGACGGCACCGTGACGTGGAACCGCGGCTCACAACCCAACTCCGATCATGATCTGACCCGGGTCTGGAGTTCCCAGCGGCTGCTTGGGATCCAGGGAGCTGGACAGGCCCGGCGGGCAGAACGGGACGTAGCGCAGCCAGGAGAACGAGGACAGGTAGGAGGACAGGCCAAATGGGAGGTTGTAAACCTGTCCGGTCTCCAGAGTTTCACACGAATCGTCTTCATGAGCTTTGTTCCAGGCCAGGATGCCGCGCTCCTGCTTCGATCCTGCAGGAAACAAAGAAAACACAGGAAGAGCCATTTCATTTAGAACAACAATATCTTCTTAGGAAAACACTTTTGTTACTCAAAATATTATTATTTTTGGCTTAAGGCTCCCACTGCCTTCCCATGCTGTGCAGCCCTGGGCAGAAAGCCCTTTGCCCCACTAGATCACTGAGGTTGTTGTTGATGTGTGAGAGCACCTGGGACGGTGTTGTCCAACACGAAGCCGAAGAAACCGCCAACAAACATGCTGGTTGTCAGAAGAACCTGCAGCATCTGGTCGAACTCTACCACACCTGGAAACAACGACGGTTTGATGTTTTTAAAAGCTAATTAATAATAAAGTAACACAAACTGATTACGTACCTGTAGCAATAGCTTTGGGATTCTTTAATATCCAGTTGGGAATGACCAAACCAGAGAACATGGAGAAGCCAAAAATGAAGATATTTCTGGATGAATTCATGTCTGCGTACTGAAAATATGAGCAGAAATCTCCCAGTCGGAACAGGATCGGAAATCTTTTAGAAGCTTTCAGGAAACTTCCCTGTTTTAGCTTAAGGTGTTTACCTGCAAATTAGAGACTCCTGCTGCACAGATGACACCAAACATGACCATGAACATGCCTCCAATCACCGGAGAGGGGATGGTTGCAAATACAGCTCCCATTTTACCAAGTATCCCCATGGCAACCATGAACAACCCGCTGGCCACTATGACCACGCGGCTCCCGACCTGCAAAGTCAGGAGATCCTGCTGATCCTGCTCTTTGAATCTGATGCGGTCTCACGGAGAAGGCTGTTACCTTGGTGATACCGAGCGCGCCGACGTTCTCGCTGTAGGAGGTGGTTCCATTTCCGGTTCCCCACGCTCCAGCCAGCAGGCAGCCGATTCCCTCGATGCCTATGCCGCGGTTGATGGCGTGTCTCGGTGGTGGCGGCGCTCCAGATAATCTTGCGCAGGCATGATAATCCCCAACAGACTCGATCATGGAGGAGATCACCCCGGCCAGGATCCCCACCACGCCGGCCAGGCTCACTGTGGGCTTCCCCCACTGCCCTGGGTTTGGTTTAAAGCAGAATGACAGAGAAAATGAGACTATGAGTAAATCATCACATAAACATCTTAAATATATTCCGTTTGATTATCTGCAGTTAAACACTAAACTAGCTCCTTTCACAAAGACTTCCCTGCTTTGAACAGTTTTTAATAGCCTTTGCTTTTTGGGATCTCATCATTATACTGTTGCTTTCAAAAGTTTACATTCCTGCTTATGGTAAATGTGAATAATACACATTAATCAGAAAGAAATGTCAAAAATACAAATTGATTCCATAAATTTGACATCTTTTTAAATACATTTTTAATATTCAGTCTCCTCTTCAGGTGACTCCTGAGATTTTTTTTTATCACATATGATACTGAACTTTGACTAGGCCAATTCAAAACTGTAATTTCCACCGAGAAACAGAATTCCTCTTCATTTTGAACGTTTAGGATCAAAACTCACTGATTATTTTTTTTTCCATCTGAAGAGAACTAACCTCAAATTATTGTGCTGCCTTCCTCATACTTCATTATAAACTCTACACCTCAGAGTTTTATCATTTATTTTATTAAACTGTTAGCTCATGGAATTGTGGTCCAAAGTTCAAATCAGGTTTCATCCAAGCACATGATTCTGCTAGAAGGTTTTAGGAGATTAAATCTGTGCCTGAATGTTTTATTTGAAATTCAAGGCTTCAGTATTGCAGCCATACTTCTTAGTTTTGACAGAAAATTGTTGATGCCTGAAAGTCATATTTTCACCATGTTACTCATTTATTTAGAAATATTACAGTTTCAAGTCAAATATTTAGTTAAAGCTAGATGTTTAGTTTGTGATGTAAATATTTAACTTCAAACTGGTTATTTAGCTAACATGTAAATTCACTAGGCGGAAGTTGACTACCCAAATAAAACACGGGTCTTGATGTCGGTTATTAACTCTGCCGCTCACCTCGTCATTGTTTCAGACATGCGCAGTTTCAGCTGGAAACATCGGATGAGTCGTTTTCCAGCAGGACAGACTTTTACCGATGGATGTGACTGACTGCAGCAATGCAGGAATTTACATGGAGGATCGTAAGACACAGCTTTTGTTTTTAGCAGTCCACTTCCGGTTATGGGCAAGCTCGCATTAGCATGTTAGCTAAATATTTAGCTCTGAGCTCTAAGCTAAAAGTTTAGCTTGTAGCTAAATATTTATTTTGCAGATTTAACATTTGGTTTTAAACTGTGACATTTATAAATGAATGAATAATGTGGTGAAAATGAACCCCATTTTCGGTGTCATGGTAGCTAATTAACAGATAATTGCTGTTAATTTTTGACTGTAGCAACAAACGGCACCCAATAAGTTTCTGTCCATCTTTTTTATAACTTTTGGAGAAACATCCAGTTTTGTTGATGTCACTGTTTTCATAGATCGTCTCCAGTTGATGCTTTTTGCATGCAGTCATATTCAGAATTAGAATAATGCATTCCAATAAGGCTCGTTTGCCAGATTAAAAATATCTTTTTAAAATAGCCTGAAAGTGAAAAATGTGTTTTGGGAGCGAATTAGTTTATACAACCAGGCTGTTGCAGCTTTTTCACATTTGCATTACATCCTCTAACAGATTTGTTAGTTTTTACATGAATTGCATAATATAAATGTTGCATTATTTTGTGGAAAAAAATTTAAAATCATGTAAAAGCTTCAATTTTATTTTTATTTTTTTATTTTTTTTACAGTCGCACACATCTCTGGCTTTAAATAGAAACATCTCCATTTTCCATGACTTTCAGATATATTGAGATATAAAATTAAAATCAGATATAATCTTAATGTCTTACCTGGATATGGGAAGGTAAACCAGGGAGCTTGGCTGATTACTTCCCCTTTTAGGTCTGTGCGTGCGAGGTAACCGTACTGCCCTGGTTCAGCAGGAAGAACATTATACGCCGTCAAGATGTAACAAATGAGCCAAGAAACTGTGATTCCCAACAAGACCTGAGAATTGAAACGGGCAACAACAGCAAAACAATCACAATTTACTCTATTTATAAAACATAAATCACTTCTTCAGTTACATACAGGGAGAATCTGAAAGATGTAGACTCGAGAAGTGTGAAGCTTTTTATCCTTGCTGTATGTAGGAAAGGGCATGGCTATGTGACGGAGGTACTGTGAAAACAGGATGATCAGGGCTGTGGTCCTGTGAGGCAGACAGAAGGAAAATTAGTCTGAAATTTAAACAAGATGGAGAAAACAGATTCTGAACAGAAAACTGTAACAGTCTTTCTTCGCATAAGGATCATCATTAAGGATAAGGCATCGATATTTTTTAATCTTGTTGAATTTGAATAAGAACCAGATTTAGAAAAACAGATTTCCTCAAAGAAATAAACAGTTTGGTGTGTTTTTTTTTTTCTTGTGTAAAAATACAAAATAGTCAAAGGAATTACATTGAAGAGATGCCCCAGTGGTTTCCAGCGCTGCTCCCAGCTGAATCAAACAGCGACAGGCCAATGAGAGCGATAGTGGGAGCAATGGTGAGGGGTCCAATGAAGCGCATGAAGAGGCCGATGAGGCCAGAAAATCCAACAAACACCTGGAAGAGGGAGCCCACAATGATGGAGCCCTGCAGCTAGAGACAGAAACATCACAGCTATTAGGCATCAATCATTATACTCAAACTAAACAAACAACGGAACTTAATTTGAAAAAAGGAGGAAAAAATCTGATGTTTTATTTTCTAAGAATAAAATATTATAAATGTATGATTCACGTTCGTCTTTGTTTTTGTAATACTCATGTCTCCCACAAGAGGGAGTGTCGTGAACCTGTACTAAGAGAAATGAACAGTAGAAGCCTTGAAACAACAATTCCCCACCTCGTTATTTAAGACATTTTGTTAGGATATTTTCAGTCTATAAATATATAAAAAATTATTATAAATTAAATTATATAATTTAAGAGTTTTTATTTCTATCTGACAGCACATTGGCTGGTTATTGCTGAAACCAAAACCCTAAAAATACATAAAATAATCACAATGACTAAAGTCTACAACAAAAAACAAAATAATGATTATAATGAAAAATTACAATTCCTTGAGACTGAGAAAAAAGTCAAAGTTTTAATATATTTAGCTTGCTAACTAAACATATTTAGTTTGGAGCTAAATATTAGTTCCAACTTGAATATTTAGCTAAGTAGCTAAATATTTTGTGGTTAGACTGAATATTTAGCCTGCTGGCTAATTATTTAGATAACTAAATATTTAGCCAGTAAGCTAAATATATTTGTTTGTATAAGTATTTAACCTCAAACTAATAATTTAGCTTGCTCACTGGAGCTAAATGGGTTATAAAGTTTGAAAACTGTGACATTTAGAAATGTATGAATAACAGCGAAAATGTGACTTTCAAAAATGAATTCCCTTTTTTTCCTATGACAGGCTAAATAACTCAAAATATTGCTGTTAATCTTTGCATTCCAAATTTCACAACATTAATAAAACCCTGAGCATTTCTGTGCACAGCTGCCATGGCTTGTGCTAAACCCAGTTTATTTTTCAGAACATTACAAAAAGTGTTTGGTTTCTCTTTGTTTGCTAAATTTGGAGGTAAAACCCAGTGGAGTCATGTGACCAGCTGTTAGTTTAATTCAATTCAATTAAAAAACACTGTGTTGATCCCAGAGGAAAATAAAACAGGAGATCCGACCTTTGCTTTAAATGATTAAATGCTCACAGTTTACTTACAGCTCTCATCCGACTCTGCCACACTTCTATGAACTCTGTGGACGAAGTGTTGACTGAGCTGGCGTTTTGGGTCCAGGCAGGACACGTAAATTCTGGCATGGAGAGCATCGCCATGGAGGGAGCCAGCAGCGTGAACGTGCCGCCTTGAAGAATGGGCAGCCTGGAGGCAAAGATGGCCAAGTGGTTAATGTAAGCAAAATGCTACTAAAGTCTGAGATCATTTAGATTTATTCATAAACAGGAAATTTAAACCTACAGTCTCCATCTGCTGCATATGTGAACAGTTAATTCAGATCATGTGAAGCTAGAGAGTGACTCTAGCTTCTCTAGTGACTCTCCTATTAGACACACAGACTCGAGGTTAAGTGGGTTAAAACAATGAGCTGCTAATGATTTTCTCTGTGCTGCTCACTATCTGCCATACACATCCGACTTTCCAGTGAAGCATGTAAATCAGCATCATGCAGGAAGTTATTGGAGGAGAAAATGGCTGCAGATGTTTGCTTTGGGAAAGAAAAACTTGAGCTTGTTGAAGGTGATGTTTTCCTGCCAGCTCATGCCTGAATGTTTAGGAAAGGACAAGAAAGCATCAGTGGTGCTAAGCCAGGAGAATGCGGGTTTTAGCAGAAACCAGATTCCGGACATAATGAGATGGAAATTCCTTGACTAATCCAGCTGTGACGACGGGATTCAGGAAGGCTGAGCTGCAGCGCTCAGAGCTGAAATCACATTTTAAATCTGTGGGTTTCAAAGACAAAAACAGCTTTTACACCAGATTTAATGTCACCTTAACTCTGCATAACTAACACAGGGTCCTCACTTCTGCTACACAGCATGAAAAGGTCAAAGATTTCTCCAGTTTTTGCTTTTCTAGCACATTGAAATGTTTCAGATCATCAAACAAATTCAGAAATACAAAAGGCTGGTTTCAGAAAACCCATTTCTAAACCACTCAGACGATGTGTGGAGAAGCTGAGAACTGGTAGTTTTAGGTTCTTTGTTCAGCTGCTGTGTTTGAGTTTAAGGCAACAAACTGATAACTGGATGTTTTCCTTCAGGATTTTCTGCAAGGGAGCACAATTCATGGTTCCAACAATAACAGAAAGTTGTTCAGATATAAAAGAAGCAAAGTAATCCCAGACCATGACACTGCCACTACCATGCTTGGCTGTAGCTGTGATGTTCTGTTTGCTGGCAGTAAATCCATGCTAATAGTCCGTCCTCAGCAGGTAGCCAGATCCTTCTGGTATCAGTTCCTACCTGATGCCGAAGGTGACCTGCAGCAAGGTGCAGAGTCCAGACACGAAGAAGATGGTGCTGATGAGGTAGCTCTGAGTGAGGCCGTCATGCTGCAGACACAGGCCCTGCGACAGGATGAGGGGGATGGCGATGATGCCGCCAAAGGCAGTCAAACAGTGCTACAGGAACACAGGAGGGACATTTAAAAGTAAGCATGGAGGAGAAAACAGTTTGACTTTTAATGCATGAATTCATTTAGTACTGAAATGATTAATAATGATAAATCAGTGAAATTTAACAAATTTAGTATCGATTAATTGCTAACTGGAGTACAGACTATAAAAATTATAATTTGCTGAAAGAACAACACAAGTAGAGCAGTAATTAAGCCAAAACTGTAAAAAAGTATACATTTAGTTTTTAAGATATTAAAGAAATACTATTCATAACTCCTCTAGTGGCAGTTTTAGCTTCGACTGGTTCAAATTCTGTAAAAAAAAAAAATCCAATTCAGTAACTTTTGATCAGTTGATTCATAAAATAATCACCAGATGATCGCTACACTGTTCTGATGTCCAGCAGAATAAAATGAGCTTTTCACCTTTTAGCCGCAGATGCCTCCTTTACTTCGCTGAAGGAATGTTACTGTTGAGTTTTATGAAACAAAATGTTTATTTTCTTATTTTAAAAATTATTCGCATCTTTCAATGCATCTATAAAAAAGATTAAGTGGTTAAATGAAAAATCTGCAGAATGTGGTAAATGTTTTATCTGATTAATCAACTAATCATCAGAATATTCTACTAGAATAATGGTTAGTTGCAGCCCTAAACTTATTGAAACATAAACTAAGAACCTGAATCAAATCCTGCCTCTCTTGTTTACGTTGTTATGTAACTCTGGACTCCATGTTGCATGAAAACTGACGGCTTCCAAAGCTTTTCCTGACAAACCTGAGTGCCTAAGAGGATGGAGAGGTACCAGGGCGGGACGTCTGTCACGCAGTAAGCCAGTTTGTTCGTGTCTTCATCGATAGACGAGTCCAGATCTTCTCCTCTTTCTGGCAGATCACAGAAACGTCCTTCCAGCTTCAGTTCCACAGACAGACACAGGAAGACGTCAGAAAAAGGCAAAAGTTTGGACACAAAACGCCCCCAAACATTCCCGTTTTCAGAAATTATTACAGAAAATTTAAATCAAATGTTTCTTCTTTATGACAGAAATTAATTTTTTCATTTGTTTAGACCTGAGGCAGTGAAGTAACAAAGAACCTGTAGAACTTGGGTCCTGCAAATTCAATGAGGGGAAAAACTGCTTTGGCTTTTACTTCCAGCTTTAAGGCAGAAAAATGCAAATTTATAAATTGATTTTTGTATTTTCTTCAGTTCCAGCTGTTGACAGCATGTAAAGCCAACACGTTTAACCAGATCAAATAAGGAAAGAAGTTCATCCCCAGATTTCCAGATATGTCATTTTTAGTAAAGCTTGTTCTTATCAAATAAAAGCAAAGCATTAAACTCACCGCAAAGGCATAGTTGTTGAGTCCATTGCTCTCCTTCTCTGAGGTCATGTCAGCTTCAACCTGCTGGCTCAGGTTTAGTTTCCTGAAGTTTGAGAAGAAACAGAAAGAGGAGAAAGCCAGACAAAAGGAAGCGTCTGGGAGGCGGGAGCGCGGGCGGGGTGGACAGCCTGCTAAGAAAAAGCTAATTTCAGACATGGGACTGCAGCTCGTGCTGACTGAAATGGGTCCAACCGAGCGCTCATGTGAACCGAATTACAACAGTAGCAGCAGCTGACCAACCAGCTTCTGGCAGGCTGGAGATCTTCTGTCCTTTTCACTGTAAAACAAACTAATCTCATAAGAGGAAACCTTTGAGGCCAGAATCTCTGCAGCCTGGCTCCTGTTCTCGCCTCCTTTCAGGATTATTGCTGTTATTTTGCTGCTTTTGGGGGTAAATTTGTTCCACTTTGAGTAAATCTTGTTTTTAGCATTTTGTATTGGTTGGTTGTGAGTTTTCCTCAAACTGCTCCAGTTTCCTTCTAATTTTAACAACACATTTTTGTGTTTGTGACTATCACGTGCTGGCAAAGTATCACACAACACAAGGCTTGTTCATGAGCCGCTGTAAGTCATAACTTCATTTCCCAATTTACCGTACCTCTCCATTTCCCTCCAAATGCCATTAGCTTCAATTACATTATTAGTGTAAATTGAGAGTTTGATAGCAGCCCACATCTACCTAGTTAAAGTCCAGAAGGAAGAAAGTTACTGTCACACTTCTGGCATGAACATCTCTGCAGTTTTCAATACTGAACACCTCACCTCATAAGACTGACTGCTTGAAGACACTTATGTGCACAAAACAGAAATAAACTGTGGGTATGCAGCAAATAGCATTTCACTCCAAACTTGAAGTTTATAATAACAGGTGCAAATGATTCAACAATACCGCTTAATGTAGCAGAGATGTGAAAAAACAACAGATTGTCTTCTTCAGCTTCATTATACTAAAAAGTAGCAGATAAAGCTGCCAAAATTCAGCTTTTTCTGTATGTTTTTACTCTGGACATGACTGTCGGCACCAATGGTTCTCCTGAACGATGACGACATGAACAGAATAGTTTTTAGAAATTAGAAATCACATGCAGCTCACAACCTGCAGCAGCAACGCAACCTAATTTAAATAAAGTTACTGGGAGAAAAGAGGATAAATCTGCAGCTAGTAATCCTTCTAACATCAGCCTGTGAAAATCTGGAGAATATTTTCCGGATTAACAGATTATTTGGATAGCAAAAGGTGCTTAATAGGAGATTATTTTTACAGGATTTAAAGGTGAAGCTAAAACTGCAACTTGATTTTTGGGAAGAACAGATTTACAGAAAAAGATTTATTATTATTATTATTAAATGCAAAGCATTTTTTTCTTTTTGTAGTTTTGGCTTCATTATTGTTTTGAGTTTGTTGGGGTTTTTCAGCAAATTACATTTCTTTCAAGCATGTATTATAATATTATTATTATTTCAATAATTGATTAATAACAATTAATGTGATTAATCATTTCAGTCCTAAAATATGCAGGATGAATGTTGAGAAACAAAGCAAACATATTAAGTGTGGATTTGACACGTTTCCATAACGCAGCTGAATGAATCATTGTATTTATTTTACTGACAGAGTGAGAAAAAATTATACATGAAGAAAAGTTGGAACATTCAATGTGAAAAATAAAACGTTTTCTGAGTGGGAAATTGAAACTAAAAGTTAAAATTATATGGAAAATACTATACTTGTTTTTGCTTTTTGTTGAGAATTGCATCTTATTTTGTTAAATGTTAAAACTCTTCAGGAAGCAGAGCCTGGTCTCATCTCCTAATCACCACATGAAATTCTCCTGCTGAGGTAATTTCTCCTTTATTTCCGCCGTTTCTCGTTGGGAAATGTCCCTTGTTGCCTCCCGTCCTGCCGGTCGGCAGCTATTGTTTTGGGATCTCTGTAAAGAATCCATTTGGTTTATGAATCCGCCTCAGACAGCTGAGTCATTTCCAGTGGATCAGCAGGGCTGATCGTTCACATGTCGGTCCGGCCGCCGCTTTCAGTTTGTCTCATTAAAGGAATCTCCTGTTTTTATGCTCTTTTAAGGATTTAACGCTGGAACAGTGAAGCAAGAGTTCAATCAGCTGAACTCAGAAACAATGCAGGAAGTGTTCAGACCCACAGGAGACTCAAACGGGACTAAAACATTTTAAAGTCTCAACCAGGATCATTTCATTTAAAAGATAAAGCTTCTGATTGTTTTTAAAGAAATAAATCTCCATATCATAAACTGGTTAATAGAATTTCTTAACCAATTTGTTGCTTTAGCTCGTTAGTTAAATTTAAACTTGCTGTTAATGATAATGTTATTATTCGTGTAGATTATATTGTTGCTTCCTGTTGTTTCTCTGCTGCTCATGACTCCCCAGTCTGCATACAGACCTGAATCACATTGTTAGACCAACAGCCTTTCTGTTGAGAGTAATAAGCATTTAGTTGTTTAATTAATAATTATTTGGATTCCTAAATAAATGTTTTAAAATATTTTTAGGTTCAATATTCTGAGGAAATTTGTTGAGCAGATTATCAAAATACTTTGATTAAACTTTGACCCTGAAGACTGGAAACATTTCTTACTAATGCTGTTTTTCCAGACGTAGCATAAACTAATATTTAATATCATTCATGCATTTTTACCTCAGTTTCTCAAATTATGGTACAAGTTCCTCTGGGGATACTTGACCTGCCTTTTTGCGGTCATCAACTATTCACAAGATAATTATGAAGCCAATAGACAGGAGCTAACACCAGAAAACACCTAAAAGAGTAAGCCATGTTTAATTATTTGATTCATTTAGGCAACAGGAAAATTCAACGTGTTTTAAATGATGAAACACAAAACAAACGAAAAAGGAGGCACTGCACTGGCAGAATAAAGGAAAGGGATGAAAAGTTGTAATATTAAACTAATAAGTTCCAGTGATTATTAATCAAAGGCAGCTAAGCAGCCTTTAGTTTAAAGGAGCTCAGTGTTTTAGCAGATTTGCTGTTTTCTGGAAGTTTATTCCAGATTAGAGGAGCATAAATTATTTTGCCATGTTTGGTTCTGATTCTGGGAATCAGATTAGAACCAGAAAACCCAACAGGTCTGGAAGGTTGATACAACTTCTGATTTATTTATTTTTTTTAGTTAGACTTTAGTGAAGACTCTGTTGCAGTTATCAGTGGGTTCAGAGTTACCTGGCGATGTTATGTAGAGCTGTGTATTATCTGTGTAATTATGGTAACTAATCTGAAGTAAAACACATTTAGAATGATGCTTTGGAACAGAAAATCCGTTTTGGAAAAGTCTTGTTGGTTCTTGGATAGACTGACTGTATGGAAAGGTTGAGAGGAGCTGCCGGCGCAGGCCACTAGAGGGAGACAAATTCCTCAATCAATGGTCTTTTTTTAACGTGATGAGATTCTCCTGAGTTTCTGAATGGAAGAGAACAGAAGGTGCAACAAGGCCAAAGTGATAAACATTACCTGTGCAGTAAACCAGGTGATAAGAAAGAGAACCAAACGTGTTTAATAGTTGAATATTATCCAGGTTTCAGACCAGATGCATAGCTTGTACATGATTTTTCTGCAGTTTGTTCTACAGAGTAAGAAGTTCTGATTCCTCTGATTTGACATCAAATCTATACGAGTTCTGTCACTAATTGGTACATGTTGATTTTTAAGGGTTTCCTGGAAATATTCTGTTGTGCTCTGATGCTCCACCTCCATGCTGACCATGTGATGCGGGTCAAACATAGACTGCCAGTGGAGGGAGGAAACCACATTGTCTTCCTGTGACGGAGTGAACACTGCAGAATCTGTTTACCTTCACAGCTTCTGATACTGGAGACACACTGAGAGGATTTCTGATCAGTTTTTACCTATAATGACAAGCCTGCTGGTGGTGGGAGATAAACTGTTGAATATGTGGACAAAAGGAGAGAGAGAAAAACAATCCTGTGCGGATGAAGAGAAGGAATCACAGCAGCACAAACACATTTCCCATTCAATTGAAGAAATACTAAGAAGACCGATCAGAAAAGAGGAAAGAGTTTATCGAAACTGGTCTGTTATTCAAGATAACACTGAGGTACATAACCAGCTCTCTTACACAGGTAAGGTTTTAAATATCCCATTAATTAACAGTTTGATTTAAAATGTAGCCAGAAAATAAGTTTTCCCGTTAAAGCTTGTCACTGTTCATAGATTCCTCACAGAAAAATCATGAAGAATCTCCAACATCTGCCACAGAAACCAAAAGTGAGTATTTATTAACTTAACAGAGACACCTTTGTAAATGTGGCATTTCTTTAACAAGCAAAGAGATATTAAGAAATTGTTCACCTGCAGATCAGAAGAGGAAAAGGCAAACCAGGGTGACGTTCACGCCGTTCCAGGTTCAGGAGCTGGAGGCGGTTTTCCAGCAGACTCACTATCCAGACGTCAACACCAGGGACGAGCTGGCCGGCCGCCTGCAGCTGACGGAGGGACGAATACAGGTACAACACCTGCTTCTGTGGGTTCATGGCCAGAAGGATGCAAACGACTCCAAATAATGATATCTATATGTAAACAGTCATATTTATATTATAAATTATATTGTCCTTTTCAATGAGGCTCATTCATCAAATTAACCTGTAGGAAATAACAACCTTTTAATTCATCTCATATTTCTCAATAAAAAAATATTTTTTATTGGTCTAATTAAATAATAATAAACCTTTATTTCCTGATAAAATGTAGCCAATATCATTTAGAAATAAGAAATAAATTAAATAATCAAGTTAAGAGTAATATTCTAATCTTAAATGTTTGCATTGGATGTAAGCAAAAATAATTAGCAGAAATAAAAACTCATAAATCTTAATGTAAATAGTAATTTATTCAGAAAAGTATGTTAAGAAAACTAATCAGCAGAGGTGAGCACTGCCAACTTAAAGGTTAGCTGCGCTAAAAATAAACAGTTCTGCTAATGCTAAAGCGCTACATAAACATGATATCTGACACAAACTAATGCTAAAGAACTAATTTAAGTTACAAACTACAACCTTTGAGCACCAGATTAACTTAGACATGCGTAACATATCCCATAATGCCCTTTTGTATTTATCCTTGCTAATTGTTCTCTATTGTCTGTATTTTATTTTGTTCCTGTAGGTTTCTTGTTTGAAATAAAGTTAACAGGGTTAAAAAAGAGAGAAAGGAAGCTGCTTTGTATATAGACTTCACCCTCTTCAAAATAAGAGCATGAATGTAAATGGCTAATTATTTTTAAAATTCTTAACAGTCGATAACAAAAACGTTTTCACAGATGTCAAGATTTGTTCAACTGAAAGTTTATGAAACAGTAAATTAGTGCTTTAGGATTTATCCAGAAAATTTAATTTCAGGAAAACTAAGTAAGTTAAATGTTTTCATAGTTAGCAAAAGTGTTAAAGCGCTAAGCTAAAATTAGCTCTGCTATTAGCGCACTAGCGGAAATATGCCTGTACAAACAGATTGCTTAACTGAAGTAAAATTGTAATAATTGTTGAATAATTTATGTTTTGGTAACATGGCATAAAAACAAAATGGAATTTTTTAAACTTAAATGCACTGTTTGTTTTTTTTATCGCTGCTAATTTCACTGAAACCGGTCGTAAACGGCTTGTTGACCTTGATGGAGGCAATTCAGCGCGTCTCTTAAGCTCTTTTCCTTGTAATGGCTTTAACTACACCTTTGTTACATCGTTTTGCAGATTTCATGTCCCAATAAAACAGAATTTTATTGTGCTTCAGATTTGGTTCCAGAACCGCAGAGCAAAGTGGAGAAAGTCAGAAACACTGAAGGAAATCGAGGTGATGACCAGGCAGCGGATATGTTCAGCTACTCATCCTCCGATTTATTATGAGGTACTGCGACTCGTTTTCCAGGTTGCAGGTTGTTTTCAGGTTGTAAAATCACTGGGAAATATTTAATTTCATTTCCAGGAGCCGCCTCTTGACCCGATGCACTGGCTGACCTGCTGGACACCTGAACCGTCCAGGCTGTTTTTCAGAGCCACTCCAACACAAGGCAGCACACACAGCTACAGGACTCTCTGCTCCGACCTGTACGGGACAGAACGATAGCCCCTCTCATTATCTCACAATGTTCACAGTTTTAAAAATCTTTTTTATATAAAATGTAAATGTGGAGTTTTGAACCAGGCTCTGTGAAATTTAACCTTAATTCTCTTAACATTGTGTGCTGCGCATGCAACTAAAAACATTTTGCATTTTCCAATAAACTGAATTTCTGAAATGATTTTTGCATTTTCTTTAAATTTTGCAGATAAATCTGTGTACAGATTAAGTTTTGAAAGCAGCTGTACTCTACATGTCTCTGACCAGAAACCGCTGTGTTGTTATGGACGACAGCATTTAGCCTTTTTCATGACGCCACACTTCCTTGTGAAAGATAAGATAGGCCCAAGTCATGAAAAGTTCATCTGCTTGACTTTCTGACAACCTCTCCTTATCTTAATTTGGACTTGTAAGACAAGGTTAATCGCAGGTCAGCTCATTTATTTGGAGGGCTTGTCAAATCAGTCCAAAGGCAAAAAAAAATCACCTAGTGGAATATCTTTACAACTAGGAGCTCACATGTTAATGCTGGAAAACTTCTGCTTCTTTAAACCGTATTCTCTACAAATGCTACTTTGTTTTAGAAAGTCAGGCTTAAAAAAAGTTTCTGCTTGTGCAACGATCTAAACAGTTCTTATTTCAGCTTTATGTAAATAATTACAAGTCCTCAGAAAGATAGCAAAACACCACCTTGCAGATCAATTCAACAACTGATTTGATGGAACCAGAACTGATTACAGGTTTATGAGAACGGCTCAACTTTTCACCCCGGCCGTATCTTCTGTTTACTGCCTGAGTGAGAAATTTATTACTGCTTCACAGAGTTAAGGAGGACAGAAATAGTTGGCAGGGAGCAGCACAAAAAACCTTGACCACTGTTGTATAACTGCAAATTATCACAATGAGGGCTTTATAATTAATTAGTGATAATTGTCAGACATCAAATGCTCTGATTTTTAAAAGCAAAAATAAAACATGTGGCTGTAGAAATTATTTTATAGTTTCTCATATTTTACCTGACTTTGCCATTTTTTACAGTGCCACTGTTTCTCCTGTTTTCTTTTTTATAATTTGCTGCAAAGTACTTTGACACCAGAGTGAGAAACATCGATTTGTGCAGCAGAAACTTTTCATCTGAACTGAAGAAAACACAGAAAAATAGAAAAAAAGTCCTCAAATATACCAAACCCAAAATATGTTTATGGGACAAAAATCTAATTTCTTATTCATCCCATAGGAGGAATGTGTTAAATTAAAAAATACAAGTAACACATAAAGAATAAGACAAAAAGAATACACTAAACAAAAAATAGCATGAATTTATAAATAAGAACATGAATGGGATCAGCTTTAATTTTAAATATAAATAACAGTGGCGTAAAAATGTTCTTTCTCTGATCATCAAATAATTTTCTAATGAAGAAAAACAACAAGCAGTTTTTAGATGATGAGTTAAAGTAACGTCGGAAAAGCTGTTGAATATAAACCAAACTGAGGAAATATAACCTGTTATTAACTGGGATTCGTCATATTTTGTCATTTCAACTGTCACTACTTACATTTATATGAGTGACTGTGGAGAAGGGGTGTGAATACTTTAGGGCTGCCAGACAAACTGTGCTGTGTCTTAAAGTAACCAAAAGGTGGCGCCCTTCAACCCATGAATAAGCAAAAATGACACCATCCGTTTAGTTGAGTGTCATCAACACTGACCTTGTTTTAGGAAGGTTTCATTTCATAGTTATTCATTTTTGATACTATATAGAGCAGCTAACATGTTGTGATTTCCTTCCCGGATATTTCCTGTCCTCTGCTTCCTCTCAGAGGAAGAGGAGGAGGAGGAAGAGGAGGGCGGACACTCAGCATCCTCCAGCCTCCGCCCGCCTCTCTGGCTCTGCCTCCATCCGACACGGCGCTGGATCAGACCTGCAGGGGGGTGGGGGGCAGAAAAACACACTGCGGAAAGAGGGCGATGGCCGCCGGTGGAGGATGCGGGGAATCGGTGGATCAGTACCGGGCCGAGGTGGAGAGGCTCACGCAGGAGCTGGCCGAGGCCAACCGGGAGAAGATCCGGGCTGCGGAGTGCGGGCTGGCCGTCCTGGAGGAGAACCAGGCGCTGAAACAGAAATATGCAGAGCTGGAAACCGACCAGGAGACCCTCCGGAAGGAGCTGGAGCAGCTACAGGAGGTAAGGCTCCGGAGCGGGAGCGTTTGGACCCGCGGGGACGGGAGCGCAGTGCGGTCAGCTGCTGGTAAACTTGTGAGCGAATCATCTGGGAGGGTCTGCCCTCCGGGAAGGGAAAAATAATTGGGCCGGTTATCTAATCTGATCTAATCTATGACTGGAAACTGGAAATCCTTCCAACTGAACAGAGATAAAATTGTTGGAAGATGATAGTTTATAAGCTGCACAGTCTGAAGCCTGCAGGCCTAGTTCAAACCCAAACTCCCAATAAATAATACATCCTGTAGGAATCTGGAACCTCTGCTGGGATCTCTCATCTTAATATCTACACTTTTAAATTAATTTCACAGATTTCGCAGGCATACTTACTAAACTGCTGGATGAGGTTTTATGGAGATAAAACCAAAACATGAGAACATGTAAAGTCCAAGATTTCAGAATCTGTCATCCTGGAGCCAAAGTGGCTGAAGAAGTTCTGTTGGACTGATTATACATTTGGTCCATTTGCATCATGGATCTGTACAGCAATGAGACGCTGATGCTAGTAGGATTGAGCTCAAGGTTATGGAGAACCACTAAGACGAGACGAAGCATTTCTGTTCAGCTGAACTTTGTAGAAAAACCTTCTGCATGTTTGTCTCCTCCAGATCTGAACATCTACTGACCACCATGTTTAACCAGCTTCCATGTCTCCACAGCATGATGCTGCCACCATCTGCACAGTGTTAGTTAGCCTCAACGCATCCCGTTTAGCTCATTATAGCATCTGCGTCTTAAAGGGGCAGTATTATGGGTTTTCCAGGCATCTTATAACACAATCAGCTAATTTGTTATAAAAATGCTGTGTATGAAACATAGCTTAAAATAAATTTCACTTTGGAATTTAATGCCTTGAAATTGGGCCTCTGTCTCTTTAAGAAGCTGCTGCTCTTTCTGACATGTCGTCTCAACAGTGTCCGTCCATTATGCCATTTACAATTGTTCTTAGGAGCGTTGGGCGGAGACTGCTTCATATGATAAAGTCAGAAATTTTAATCTTATCCTTAGTTTAGGTAAGATTAAAACTAAAAATAGTTTTAATCTTAAAACTTAGCCAGGTTGTAACAATTGGGGGCTCGTCCAGGATTTGAACCTTCTTGGACCTTTTGTTGTCCCTAATATTTAAGAATAAAATTAGATTTGTATGTTTTCCTCGTGCTTCTTTTAGTCAAATTTTAGTTGCTTCTAATCTTTTTTGACCTTTGTGTACTTGGACTAAGACGCCGGAGAGCAGGTGATTAGGAGACATGTTTATTTGTCCCAGACGGTTCTTTTTTATGGTTACATGCTGAGCACTGGAGGATGAAGACATTAAATATGTATCTCTGAGCTTTTTCTGTGTGACATTCTTGCACAGCTGCCTCTCTGCATTAAAAAATCATGATGGCATCTTTTGCTCAGCTTGTGCAGTATTTCAGGCAGCACTTAGCAGGTTACATCATGCAGATGTCATCCTAGGTACATTCATGCTTGTAAAGTTAAGCTGAGGAGGCAACCTGACTCACCTTCTGGATAATATCTGATAGTTTTGGATTATTGTTGGCTGGCTGACAGAAAGTTGAAGGGTGCTGGAGATCGGTGTGGCCTGGTTACCAACAGAAAGTTTATTTAGTGAAACGCTGATTGACCATCGCTTTCTGTAGAGTATCATTCCCCCCTCCCTCACTTGTTGCTGTGTGGCGTCAGCTGGCTGAAAGAAAGCTTCTGGATTTTCCCTTAATCTCAAATAATGTTCCTGTTTTTTATGAAAAATGCAGGAAAACACCACAGCCCTGGAGCACCAAGTTAGTTCTGACATTATGATTCACCAATTCTATAATACCTTTGGATATTGTATTTATGTTTGTTTGCTCTCTCCTGTCTTATTAATGTATATTTCTTGCTTTAATTAAAGTTATCAGGGAAAAAGAGACAGAAGGTGAGGAGAGGAAATGGAACTGCTG
>NW_015113030.1:260325-273185 GCF_001443285.1 Poecilia latipinna
TGCTGGAGCTCCACTGTGGTTGCTAGGTAATGGACTGGATTTCACCAGGGTTGCTAGGTAACAGGCCTGTTACATTCCTAAACCTTTTGAAACTGCTCAAAAAGATTAATCTTTTTACAAAAAACAGCTGGGTGTTTTTTTAAGCATTATGGATGTTTGTAGCAGAAACCCAAATGAAAATACAGAACTGTGCAAAATGTGAATCCTGCCTAATGTGTCCCCTTTAACAGTGAAGAGCTTTATCCTGTTCTGTAAATTCAACAACAAACGTGTTACTTGATGTACTTTCTAGTAAAAATCAGAGGCTTTAGGGTCATAATGTGTGGATACATAACTGGGGATAATTATTTAATCTGCTTATGGTCAGTCTTAAACTGAAACAGAATGTTGATGCATGAGTTTGGATTTGCTATAAGCCTTAGAAAATCTCCAGGTTTGATCTTAAAGAACAAAGATGCGTCCGTGTTCCACATTTGCATTGCTGCTGCTGTTTGCATATTTTGTTTTTGCAGTTCTTGCTGCTCTGATCCCAGCTGGTGGAGAGGATTCTTCGTAGAACTGGTGTTAATTTTCACCTGCTTCTTTTTAAAATGGAAATATAACAAAAAAACACAATTTTAGTTTTTCATTTTGCTTGTGAAGTAAATGTCTGCATCTCTTTGCTGCCTGAGGGCAGAAGCAGAGCAGCAAACCGAGGCTGCTCTCGCTCTTTGTTCTGATACTTTTACTTCTCTTTGTTTTCTTTCTGCCCTTCGGCCCAGTCCTGCTCTCGTCCCTCGTTTTCCCGTGTGTGTGTGCGCTCTTCGACTCTGGATAGCTGCATGAGCAGTGATGGACACACTCCTGTGGTCCTGCTTGTTAGCGCTGTTTCCGGGCAGATCAGAGTCCGATGAGAGGAAATCAGAGGCTGGAGGAGGAGATGCCATCACAGCAGAGCAGAAGTCTCATGGCTGTGTGTCAAAGTGGCCATGAATTGCCATTTAATAGTCAAACTGCCTTCCATATTATGATCTGAATAATTATTTTATTCAGTCGATTTACTCATTTCAAATTTAGAAATTGCTTAGATTCGACCAATAATTTTGTTTCTGTTTGAAAATGAGAACCAGCGCTAATAAAACAATGCCAAAGGATGAAATGATCTGTTCTGATTTATATTTTCATTTTTTAAAAATGGCATGTGGAAAATGATTTATTATAGATTATAATCAGTGTAAAATCTTTACTGTCATGACAGTGTTTGTGTTTCTACAGTGATGATTTGTTTTGGTGATGATCAGTTTGAGCCTGAAAGGCTCCATTATGGAACCAAGTTATATAATGTTTTATTTATTTGACAGAAAAAGATTAACAATAGATTTTTATGATTGAAATGCTGCATTTGTGGTTTTCCGTTCATATTTAAGCCAGTAACTGTTAGTTATTGAACCTGTTATAGTTCTATCAGTCATTGTGATGATTAATCAATGAATCACATTTAAAAAAGGAGACATTCTGCTGTTTTTTATTTTATTTTAGATATTGAAATGGTTCCAGATGAATAAGATGAATAATATAATCTCTGCTGCTGCAGGTAAATTGTTGCAGATTATCACTGAACAGCCAGATTGAGCAGAACCGTCGCCCTCTCAGCCACGTCCGCTTGCATTTTTTAACATTAAGTCACTCAGTAACAAAAGCAGCAGACAGGTTGTAAGTCGCCTCCATGGTGAAATGGCTGGAGGAGCCAAATCAATCCATGATGAGATGCTTTTTTTCTTCCATTTTTTCCACCTCTGCACCATCAGCTCACCGTCTCCTGTTACCCCCTACCCCCTTTCCTCTGCCCTCCCCTGCGGTCTGAACCCCCCCTCCCCTGGAGTGAAGCGGTAATTATCCATCGATTTCTGCTCTGCTTGGTGAAAATGTATCATGTCAGAGCGGCGCTGTGTGTAGTGTAGCATACATAGTGGAAATCAGTGCATGCTGGTGCAAACGGCGCGGCGCGGCATCAGACCAAACAGTGGGAGAATCTGCAGCTGAAGCCATCTGGGAAACATGTAGCGTCTCCTGACAGGCGTCCAGGCGCGGGTCAGAACAGAACCAACCCACTCCACCTGCTCTCGTTATATCGTTGCTAAGTAGACAGATTAAGTATTGAGTTGCAGTTCTGGTGATGTCAACCTGTGACCATAGCAACAAGCTCCGGGATGCAGCCCAGTTTGGTCATCATAACCCATCCAGTTTTGAAACATACATTTTTCCTTTTGGTTCATTTGAAGCTGACATCTCCATACAAGCCAGAACCTGCACAGAAAGCTGTGTTTTGCTGCAGTGAAACCCAGTAGGAGCAGGACGCCCCTGCCTGCAGGATGCTGTATTGATTAGTGGTCGACTTTAGCTGTGTCTGCTGCAAACTCTGAAAGCAAAGCAAAAATTCAGGCAGTCTTCATTTTGGGAAAACTTTTGGATTCACAACAGAAAAATCTTCCTCCAACAAGCTGATGTGCTTCTGACATTTTCTCTCTTTATGCCTGTTTACAGAAATCCAGTCCAGTTTTTATTTCTTCAAACCAGAACAAGAAACTTTTCAGGCTGCAGCAGATTTCCTTCAGAGCTTCAGTTTAGATGCTTTTCATTGTTGTTTCCTTGTTGTTGATTTTAGTTTGTGCATCTTGAAGTGACAGTGATTGTGTCCATTGAGTCGTCATAAACATGTATGTATGAAGAGCCCTTCTGTGTAGATGCTTTTACTGAGGGAAGGAGAACCAAAGCTGTTTTCAGCTTCAGTGAGCTGCTAGAGTCAGAGGAAGAGCAGAGACGTATGTTTCAAAGAAAACTGTTTACTTTCTACAACTCTCAAAGGCGGCTAAAGAGAGACTTTCAGTGTGATGCCTACTTGCAATTTTTTTGTAAATATAACATTTACGAAGATATTGCAGCTAAAAAATGCTAAAAAATACTTTAAAATATCCTGTGTCGTTCCCTCTGCTTCTAATAGACATATTTAGTAATTTGTCATGGCTGGAAGGGCCAGTAAACATTTTGTCAATGTAAAAAAATGAAACATGGATCTGAAGTTGGACTTTTCTCTACTGATGTTAGCATGTTAGCACTGTGTTGGAGCAGCTGCTCTCTGAGAGCAGAGTTCATAAAGGCCCAACGTGTTGGCTGTCTGCCTGTCTGTCTGTCTGCCTGCCTGTCTGCCTGTCTGTCTGTCTGTCTGCCTGTCTGCCTGCCTGTCTGTCTGTCTGTCTGCCTGTCTGTCTGCCTGTCTGTCTGCCTGTCTGTCTGCCTGTCTGCCTGCCTGTCTGCCTGCCTGTCTGTCTGCCTGTCTGCCTGTCTGCCTGTCTGTCTGTCTGTCTGTCTGCCTGTCTGCCTGTCTGCCTGTCTGTCTGTCTGTCTGTCTGTCTGTGACCGCTGCAGGCGTCCAGTTACCCTCAGACTCTCATTTGTTATTTACATTCTCAGTTTTATTTTGACTGTTAATCAAATCTGCCTTTTTGTTGGTTTTGTTAGTAACTAAAACACAGACAATGACTGGATACCGTCGCTCTTCCTGCACTAGTGACCTGATTGTTGTCCAACCCAGACTGGTTCTGAACCCAGACTGGTTCTGAACCCAGACTGGTTCTGAACCCAGACTGGTTCTGAACCCAGACTGGTTCTGAACCCAGACTGGTTCTGAACCCAGACTCGTTCAGTCTCCTCCTGGTCCAGGTTAATGAAATCAGGCCGTTGCCTTTCAGGACGATTACCTTCCAGACTCCGAGCTACGGATGCAGGTGGTTCAGGTGGTTTAGAAGAGAAAATGCATTAAAAGAGTAATTCATATGAAATGATTAAGTGTGTCTTAATCTCCGTCGGGACTGAATTCATTTGTGCTTTAAGAAAAACACAGAAGTTCAAAACATTCAATCGAGCTTTCAAATATCACTGTTTACGGCTTGAAAGGCTAAAATACATCATTATTTTATAAATTAATTAGAAATTTAACAAAAACTCATCTTCAAATTATAATCAAAAATAAACATAATTTAAGGCAGTTTTACTGTTCTCCTGTTTACAGTATGATGAAAAACTTCAGCTTTGACTTTGAGATAATCAGCTGCATTTCTTGCTATTTGGGAAGGGAAATAAAGAGTATTTGGTTTTTATTTTTTTCACAAATGAATTCTGAAAACTTTGGCTTGCATTTGTATCCAGCAGCTTTTAGATGTTTGATTTGAGCTCATGCCAGTCAAGCAAGCGGTGTGTCTTTCATTGAAACATTATTCTCCAATAATGAGCCCCTTTCAGGGTCCTAAGCTAAACAAAAACTTCAAACTTTTTCCCAAAAGTGCAAAGATACTTTATATTTTGTGGAAATTGATGCAATGAAAATGGATAGTTTCCAACCTAAATACAGAAAAATAAATGTAAAAGAAAATTACTGGTGCTTTTGGTTTCATTCTGTTCGATTTAATGTAATTACTCAATAAAAAACTGATAAACTGCTGAAGCCTGAATCTGTTATTACAAACATGAGTTGGCTCTTTGTCATTTTTGTTAAGGGCCATTGTGGAGGGTTCAAAGAGCCACTTGTGGCTCTGGAGCCGCAGGTTGGAGACCCCTGGTTTAGATTTAAATCCAGTTGGGAATCTGCAGCAGAGTTTAAGAAATGTTTTCCACAATGTTCTGCATCTAATCCGGCTGAGACTGAGCTGCTTTATGGAGGAGAAAAACGTTAATCGTGTATTATTTCCTTCAGTTTTCCCACATTAAATCTGAAGTCAGGGGCTGTAATGTTACTGTAATCTCTGTAAAATGAATATTTTACTTGAATCCTCGGATGTTTAATGTGAAGTTTTTGCATGTGGGAGAATAGTTTTTGTTTTACACTAAAAAATAAGATCAGATATGAGTTATCAGTCCAGTTCTTCCTTCTTTTTTCTTCCTTCCATCATTTTTCCTTCGTTTCCTCCGTCAGTCTGAAGACGTTCATCCAATCACTGAGCTTCCTTCCTTCCTGCTGCCTCTTTAACTGAATGGTACAAGTCAAGAGTAAATACCATCAAAACGTATGCAGAGGTTTGCTTCAGTATATGTGTGTGTGTGTGTGTGTGTGTGTGTGTGTGTGTGTGTGTGTGTGTGTGTGTGTGTGTGTGTGTGTGTGTGTGTGTGTATGTGCGTGTGTGTGTGTGTGTGTGCAGCCTATCTTCTGATTGGCTGGTGGATTCGTCATCTCCGCCTCATCATGGACTCATTAATTACTGACAGCAGCTGCTGTAAACATTTCAGTTTGATTTGATCGTATCGGGTTTGTTTTGCCTGAATTCCCAGATTTAAATCAGGAAACTGGAAAATAAAAATGGATTGAAGGATTTAAGTTGAATGAGGGATTCTGGGAAATTTTGAAGCAGAGCCTCCCGCAGGCTGTGTTGTCCCCATTCTGTTGTCTTACTAGCTGGGAATTATTCAGTATAAAACATATTAGTTTTTTTCTCCTGCTGGTAATCTGTATTAAATTATGGATTATTTTATTTTGTCAGCATAATCAGAGGGAAACAGGCGTCAGATGCCCTTTCCCTCCGTTACGACCTGTGAAAGCTTCATCCCAGCTCCGTGTTTCTGCTGTAAAGCTTGCTGCAGGCGGGGAAATGAAACTACAGGATTGTCATCGTGCAGCCGGCTTTCTCAGTAATAAACTGTAAACATCTCTGCTGATCCAGGCGAGGAGCAGGCCTCAATCTCCTTTAAAGCTGTACTTATTGATTATATTTAATAAAATCGGACCAAGCCAACGTGGACATTAAAAATGTCTGATGTTTCTGTGGATCTGCAGCCGTGATTACCCAGCTTCCCCTGCCTGCTGGCGACATGTGCGCTTACAGGCCTTACATCTCTTGACTTGGCACTTTCCCTGGTTCCTGAAGCTGATGGCGACATTTCTGCGTCCTTGTTAGAGGCTAAATATGGCTCCATCTGCCTCATCACAGACTCATCATGGAAAACTGCAACTCACTCTGTGGCCGTCAACAGAGACTCAGAATGAACAGACAAACCAAATTAAAATGTTTGGATGAAATGTAATGACATAATATTTAGTGATTGTCCTGTTTTTACTGAATTAAAATATTGAGATTATGAGTTTTATTTTCATAAAAAGCATAGTGGCTGTTGTTAGGCTGCATGATCTGCAGCTAATATGCTCAATAACTGTGGCTGCATTAGAATGTAAATTTTATTAAAAATATTTGTTGATACTGTCATGACAGTTTATTATGAAACAGATAATTTGTGAAAAAATCAAGCTTCTCTGCATTCTCCCAGCACTAACTAAAACCAGCCAATCAGATCCAGGAGGAGGGTCTTAGTGCTGCCAATCACTCTCTGTGTGGTGCTGCTCATCCCACTGTTGCTCTCTGCTATTCTACAGCTAGCATAGCCTGTCATGAAAGCTAAAGATAGTTAGCATAGCCACCAATAATGCCAGATAAACAGTTATTCTGTGACAATGAGCTGTTTCTCCATTGTTACCACATTTAACAGCATGTACATGAGGATGATTGACAGCGCTAAGCCCCTCCTCCTTTGTCTGATTGGTTGTTTTCATTTCTTCAGTCGGCATAGCAGCTCAGAGAGGAGAACTGCCTTTTCACCGATTATCTGTCAATAATATTTTAACAAATATGTAAAAAAAAATGTTTTTTTCATAAAACTTACACACTGCAGCTTTAATTTCGGTTAATTAATTATATTTCTTTTAGCAAGTTCAAAGTTTTACTGCAATCGCCTTTCATTGCTGCAATGATTTGAATAAATAAAGACAAATAATAGAAATCAATAACTTATTTTCTAATGACAGGTTATCTGATTTCTTCCTCTTAAATCTGTGTGAATGCTTTACATCACACACACACACACGCACACACACCCTCTGCCTCTGTCAGCAGCAGTCCTGGTCATCTCTCTCCGTGGTTCTGAACGCCCTGCTGTCCCTGGCTGGACGTCCATCTGGTCTTCCTGTGGTCGTGTCTTTTTACGTGGAAGATTCCTTTATGAGTGGCTTGTTTCTGCTTTTAATTAAATGATATTTGCTGTGCTGTAAAGATAAGAGCTGGAGACGCAACACAATGGTTATCATACAGTAATGTGATGTTTTTTTTACATTTTCATCACTGACAAAACGAAACAAAAATCATGTTTTTATCTGTCTGAGATCAGTAAGGATATTAGACTGAGAGTAAAATCCTTGATTTGAACTGAAGAACACTGGTTGTGTCGGCATTCCTGCACTGAAACTGTAACTGCAGCCTGCTGCACTAAGCCCTGACCATGAAAATCTGATCAAATCTGCTGTAAATCCCTTCCTGTCTTTACATTTCTAATAACAAGTAAACTTCCTGCTCCAGTATGTGTCACAGATTAAGCCATCCCTTAATGCTGCGTGTGCAGAAAGATTTCTGTTGCACGCTCCCTCCCAGAAAATACAGGATTTCACACCCTAAAACCGTCCCCTGACTCCTCATTATGGGCTGCAACACAATGGGAGGGATTTCAGGGTCGCACCCTCTTCCTCCTCCTCCTCCTCCTCCTCCTCTAACATGGTGCAGTGTTCCTCCTCCTGGTTTGGCCCCAGGAATGAATATCTACAGCCTGGGATTCTATTGTTAAGACACTGAAGTACAAAAGGCAGATGAAGCCTGAAGACTGAATACATTAAATGCTTTTCTTTGCAGAGAACTGAACAGGTGTTCAATGAGAAACTCCAAGATTAAATCAGTTTTATGAAAATGGTGAAAACTATAAAAGTTTACAGTAAAGATGTAGTTATCCAGGTTTGTAAAACTGCCAGTTCAGATTTTGCTTTGAGAAATTAAAAGTTTAAGTTATTTTTCCTGCCTGGATCGATGGCCTACTGTGAGCATGAGACACTTTTCACAAACACAACGATAATTTGGAATTGAACAAAAGAATATATTATGATCTTTACCATCTTAAGTCAGCCGTAAACAGAGTTAGCATGACTGAAATAAAAAATTTTCTAGTCATGTTTGTTGTGAAGTAAGAAGATCCAAATGCAGGTATGGATAAAGCAAAATTCATTTAATGGATATTTTTTGCAGGGAACAAAACTTAATTATATGAATAATCAAGAGGCCGACATACAGAACAGTTGGATCTGAAGTGGAAGTGGTAAAATTCAGAGACATTTGGATTTTTATGGAGTGAAAAAATCAGAATTGAGTCGTTCAAACTGCTGTGTTGGATATGGGTCACATTCTGCCTGCCTGGACACACTGAAGCGCTGTTGTGTTTTTGTTTGGTTAGTTTGTTATGATCAAGTCGATGTGGGTGGTGATGCTGTGGGCAGGAAGAACCTCCAGCAGCAGTCAATCTTCTAACAAATCTAAAAAGGCTTCTGACAGAAGTTATTACTGTTTGACAGTCTCATGCTAACATGCTAACAGCTCAATGTCCCAATATTCCACAGTAACATGTTTTGGACGTCACCATTAGATGGTAAGCTAGTTCTGCTATTCCAACTCCTTTGCTTTGCCGCTCCTCTTTAAATCTCTATCTGGCCATTTGAGCTTTTGAAATGTTAATCAGCTTCTCCCAATGGTAAAAAAAAAATACCTTGTTGTCATGGTTACACATCACAACAATTGTCCAAAAGTAAAACAGAAAAAAAAAATCCTTTCAGCTAACAAATATTCCAGAGGAAATAATCATCCAAACCTGCAAAAATTCAACCAGAAAAGTTTGATTTAACCATCAAACTACCATCAGTTGGTTCTGCATGAAGCTGAAACATCCTGAGCCTCTTCATGTGTCAGCAGCACTGCACGTCCATCACCGTCACTCTGTGTGATTGTCTGTAAGTGGACAGGAAATGTGTCCCGTGAAGGAAGAAGGTCTGTTATAAAACCGTCTGCTGCTCGTTAGGATCCTCTCTGGATGAGCGGCTCCTGACTCATTGTCTCTAACTGGGACATCGTGTCTCTCTGTGTCTCCATCTGGCTCCAGCTCTGCATTTCCAGCCAGTCAGTTTGAGTTAAGAGCAAAATTTAAGAAAATTGAATTAAAAACTGTTGGAAAAAAAACTTTCACTCATTACTTTTGCTTCAGTGCTACTTTATTTGTGTGGGAGCAGCAGTCATGTGAAATCTCCCCTGTTTGCTGGGCAACCTGGCAGGGAGCAGAAACTCCCACAACTCGTCCTGCGAAGTCCTTTTCTTCTGCTGATGCTGCCAGATTTCTCGTGTCCCACCTCCTGGCCTCAGCTTCTTTGCTCTCGTCGATGTGGGAATCTGGCTCGTTCGGTTTCCCCGTGCTTTGAATTAATGAGCTGAGCTTTTTTTTAATTGTTCACATGCTGTTCCTTTTCCAATCAAGTCCTTCACTGCAACCACACTGCTGCTCTCTGGAGAGCGAGGGAGGACAGCGGGGAGGCGGGCGGGACAATCTGAAGGAAAACAGAAAAAACTGGAGAACAGACTAATAATAATAATAATAATCGAGCTACATTTTGCTTTGTTTACATTTTTGTGCATCACTGGATTTTACCCATTAAAAGTGGAAGTTACTGAGCAGGTTGTTTATGCCTGAAGGCTTGGATGTTCTGTGTTTGCATTTCTTTCAGTTGACTGATTATTGCTCACTTAATTCTTATGCTAACTCTAACTTTGTGTTTCAAAGGCAAAATAAAATGTTCTGTTGAAGTTAAATGTCGTGTGGGGACGTCAGCCTCTGCCTGCAGGAGTCTTGGCTCTAAACCTGGACATGTCCTGGTCCAGATTTTTAGGTTATTTAGGAATATGAAGCTGCTCAGTTGGGGGCACACTTCGGCTATGTGCTAATCGCTTATGTTAGCGCTTTAGCGTTTTTGCTAAATTGGAAACTGTTTATCAGACTTTGCTTCTTCTAAATTAAATTTCCAGACACATTATGAAGCGCTAATTTACTTGACTGTTTTATAAGCTTCCATACAAACATCATGTGGAGCCCCCTAGTGGTCTGCTGCAGTGTAATATTTAGAGATTTTTTGCTTTCTTATCACTCTTAAATGTTTTATATCATCAAAAAATTCTGAAATCAGACTAAGACGATGTGAGTGAATCCTGAAAGCAGTTTGTGAGCTGCTTTCTGTTTCTCTGATCACAGTCAGAGATCACAGAGTTAAACAGAGAAATCCCTCAACAGATCCTGTCTGACCTGCAATGCCATCCATTCATTTTCCAACAGTGTGGAGAAATAATTTGTAGCCACATTAGTGACTAAACATTCACTAAATAAGAGAAAAATATTTTCCAACATGAATAATTTAGATTTCTTGAACAAAAGCGAAACAGAAAACTGATCCGTTGTGGGAGGAAAAAATCAGATAGTGATTCATGTCTAATGGAAAATAATGGAAACTCGTATCTGATAAATGATTCATAATGAACAGGGAAGAGGATGTTTATTGGAAGGAGGAGTTTAGTCATAACCTTCTTCATACATTTTTCTCTGTTTATTATTTTGGTTGTCTTATTAATCATGATCTTCACCCTAAAGCCTTCTAGTATTTCTGACCTTGAATTGTTTACAGTTTCACATCATGTGTTAATTTTGAGCATAAAAATCTCCAGACGAAGCCGCATTGATTGACTGAGGCCAGCGGCACCGCGGCCCGGTTCTGCTGAGGCGCTGAGACCAGGGGAGGGGTCAGAGAGTATCGAACCGCCAGGCTGCTGCTTCACGGAGAAATCCGTCTTATACTCATGAAAGTCTGACTGCAATCAGAAATAATGGCAGAACCTCAAACTCTATTTATGTTTTAGTTTTGTTATTTTGTTATTAAAACCTGCTGTGTGTTTGTTACTCATCTGATGCTGGTTTGAGATTTTTGGTTTTGATCATTTAATCAGTCTTTCTTTATTATGCGTATGGGTTAAAGCACATTAATTTATTGTATAAATGCTGAAAAAAAATATTTTTTATTTTGATTCTTTAATTTTAGGAAAGATATAATGATTGATTTTGATGGGAAAGTGGTTTTGATGGAAATACATTTTTGTTTTTTGGAAAATTTTGAATAAATTTAACCTACTGAAGACTTCACATTTTTACTTTTCATCTAGTAACGTTTTTTTTCTGTAGTAAGTACCTTATTTAATTTTCTTCATTTATCATTCACACTCTTTCTGTAAAAGATGAATGTTTAAAATGGTTAATGTATTGATTATCATACCCTGCAGACACAGAGAAAACAAAGACATTCATGAATTAAAATTTCATCATTAAGAATTAATTAAAACTATTATTTTTCCTTAGTTTGTTTGGAAGGTTTTCAAAGTGCTGCTGCTGCATTGATCATCTTTGAGATCAGTTAATGAAGATGATGGATTAAGTTGAGTTTTTCTCTCCTTTCCTCTCCATCCTTTCAAGTCGTCGTTTATGTGGGACGACTTGACGTTGAGGATGTTCAGCTCCGTCTGAGTCTCTGTTCTTTTTATTGGCGAAGCAGCGCCTCCATGATTGGCTCCGTTTGTTCTGTTGGTGCTGCTTTGGTTTCCTCAATCAAGCCTCGGCGCCTTCAGTCAGCTTCCAGTGATGTGAAAACCTGTGTCAGGAAAATGGGAACAGTGTGTCTATTGATCTGTGAAACATCAGCCGCCGTGGACGGCCCAACAGGTCGCTCATGTTGGCGACGACCGCAGTTTCGCCTGGCGGCCAGCTGCAGGTCCGTCATGTGGTTTCTCTCTCTCCAGGCGTTCGGTCAGGCCTACACCAACCAGCGCAAGGTGGCAGAGGATGGAGAGACCATTGAGGAGACACTGCTGCAGGAGTCAGCCTCCAAGGAGGCGTATTACATGGGCCGGCTGCTGGAGCTGCAGACGGAGGTGACGCTGAGCCGCTCGGTGGCGTCCAACGCTCAGGCGGAGAACGAGAGGCTCAACGCGCTTCTGCAGGAGCTGCGAGAGGTGAGCTTGACTTATGGCAGATTTATTTTCATTTTGTGAACGTGAGGTAGCTGGTTGACCTTTGATGACCTCTGGAAGCATTTATTGATATTTTTAAAATGATAGCGGCACAAGTGAATATTTTTGCTGAACAAACGTTTGACAGTTTGGTGAAGAGAGGCAACATCACTCAGGTGCAGGTGTGGAAGTGGACAGCTTTTACTGTAGAACAGGGGTGTCAAACTCAATTTCACCGAGGGCCACTTCAGCATATTGGCCCCCCTCAACGGGCCACATTGACGGTACAAATCAGGAGTGCATCCCTGCTAAAACACCCCAGACAAAAGGTTGACTTCCCTCATTCAGTTCTGTAGAGGCTTATAATGAGTAAATGATCCAGGTGTGTTAGAGAAGGAATCCATCTAAAGCTGCAGATGGTAGCTCTGGAAAACTAGACTTGGGCAGCCCTAGCATAAATGTATAAAATACAATGTTAAAAATAAATTAAACACCTCATATTGTTAAATGTATTGAAGTTTTAAATATTACATTTGAGTTTCCATGGATGTAAAATTACTGCTCAGTTTAAAAATTACAATATTTAAATCAGTGTTTAAAGGTAAGAAAACAAATAATAAAAACAAGTCACAGATTTAGTCTCAGAGGCAACTGAAACCAGTTAATTAAAAACATTCTTTCTGAATATCATCTCATGGTCTCTGAACTAAATGCGTCTTTCTGACCGGGAGCTGACGGCGTGTTGAAGAGTTATGGACCGGACGCTTTGGAGCGTCTGGTTAGGAAGCACATAACAAACCTTTGGTTGAAATGTAGTTTGTAGTCAATTCCTGCTCAAAACCTATTTTAAGTCAATCATTGGCCTATAAAATGCTGGGGGGCCACATGTGGCCCGCGGGGTTTGAGCATTACACCATAGAACTGCCAATAGGC
>NW_015113030.1:277395-278101 GCF_001443285.1 Poecilia latipinna
GTGCTAATCCATTTGAGGAGCGGGCAGTTTATCTTGTGGAAATAAATGACGATGCAGAAGTTAATCAGACTGTAACATGCGCAGTCCGCTGCTCAACCACTGCGGACGAGGTTCCGCCACTGCGAAGACTTAAAAACCGCTGGAAGTAACTCATCCAGCGGATTTAACAAATGGAGCCTTCTGGGTTCATGTTACCCAGGACAGCGGCGCTCTGGAGGAGCTGCAGACGTAACATCTGTCCGTTTCGGAGAAGCGAAACCACGCAAATAAATAAATAAATAAAAACTCCTGGTAAAAGCTCACACCGGACCGCGCAGGGTAAAATACTCACACAGTTCAGTTGATCTGTTTGGATCAGACAGATCCAACTGACTGATGAATTAGCGCAGGTTTTTCTGCAGATGGGGACCAGGAGGAAGTGCGTTCAGACCCCAGCGGGTGAAGTCGCTTAATTTAATAAAAGTTATTGGGGCCTCAGTCAGTGGTTTTTGTCACTACGGGGAAAAATGTAGATGTATTTATCTGCTTAATTTGTGATGGGATCTGGATTCACTGTGAATATTAACAAAACCGCATAAAATGCGGCTAAATAGCCGATGTTAATATGATTGTAATTTCACGGATAAAAATAGTACATGACCGATTTTTTTTTATGTTGTCGGTCAAGATAACGGATAACAAAAAAGCTTAGCACGACCTGTTGCCC
>NW_015113030.1:281905-310196 GCF_001443285.1 Poecilia latipinna
TGACACATGTGCTGTAGTACATAAGTTACACAGTCAAAAATGAACAGCACTATTTTGGATTATTTAGTCCTCATAAGAGAAAAATATATGGGCTAATTTCTCAAAATTATATTTTCACCATCTTATTTAATTGTTTGTAAATGTTCCAGTTTCAAACTAATTAATTAGTTAGCAAATAAATATTTTGTTGGAAGCTAAATGTTTAGCTCTAAACTAAATATTTAGCTGAGAGCTAAAAAAAAATATCTAAAATGCAAACTTGCTGTCCGATGACTGGAAGTGGACTATCAGAATAAAAGCTTGGCTACATAAACTCCTGCTGGCGAGCCAACGCTGCTGTAGATCCATCAGTAAACGTCTGCATTGCCATTAAAACGACTCGTTCTACGTTTGAAGCTGAAATGTAAAGAGGAACAAGGAAAATATTTTGTTAGTTTGCAAACTAAATATTTATTTTGAAACTAAATGTTAACAGAATCACTGCTGTAAATGTTTGCTGTTTACACATTAACCTAATTTTTATTAATTAGAATAAGGCTTTATGTGAAAATGTAAATAATCACTTAAGGAAAATATTTGACAGATTCTAGTAGATCTACATATAGTTTAACTCTTCTTTCTGTAAACAACATGAAAATATTCCCTCTAAAAAAAGCTAAATATCCCCTTTTTTGATTTTCACATCATGAATTACATTCTCACATATTTCTTTAATCAAATTGTATATTTAGGTATTTTGGTCATTTATTTTTGAAAAGATCTGCAAAGGAAATCAGATAAATATTTTGATGTTTTTTTAGCATACAAACATAAAGCCCAGTTCATTCACAATACTTAGTAATACATATATATGTTTTTAACGAAGGAACCACAATGTATTTGTTAAATTACAAAGACATATGAGTAAAAACTCTGATTCATATATTTTACATAAAAACAATCATAGCCGAAAAAAACTCCACAAAATTCCTTAACTATAACCTCAGCTTGTACCTCTGCCTCTGAAGCACCGAGTACGCCCCAAACAGCCCTGGATATTCACTCTGTGTCTAAACGTCTATAACTTGTGAGGTGTTCTTACTTTTTACCATCACTGTCCACAAATTGATGTTCAACTGGAGGGAAATTTAAAGCATTCAAAGTGTTTTTGATGTAGAGGAAAAAGACTCAAATCAACATTAGTTGCATAGTGATTTGGTTGTAGCTGAATTTGGTAAAAAATCTTCCTTTTGAATATTTTATGTGTTTGTGTTTCATGTAAAAACAAATTTATACCATCAGATCTTTGTTAAACTAATTGGGTCAAAAAGTTGCCAAAGGTCAAGAGGTCACGCGGACAAACGATCCAACCTTTGTCACAGAGGAAACATGATGCGTGCTCGTCCCTCCAAACGCCAACATGGCTGCAGGCGCGGCGTGGGGGGGCTCAGGAGTTCGAGCTGGGGTCAGACACCACGGCAACGACCCCATTGTGGGGGGCAAATCCGGTGCTAAGCTGGGAATCAGTGAAATGCCCTGAGCTCGGCACTGTGCAGCGACTGGGAGAACTGGGACGCTCCCATTAAACACACGTCACTCATTCACTAAATGGATCAGAACAACTGATGCCAACAACCGCTGCAGTTTCCTTTACCCAGATTTTTCCCCTCGGTCAGTGAACTTCAATGAAACTACAGCAGGAGACGACTGTCAGCGCAGATCATGTGAAGCTGTATAAACTTTACCACTGCAGATGTTGAAGATGCCCTGCTCTGCTTTGCGCCTTTGGTTTTAGCTTAGTGGAAGCATCATGCTGTGGGGCTGTATTTCAAACTGGTCCGCTTCATAAAATCGATGGCATTATGAGGAAAAAACATTCTGTAGAAATGTTTAAGCAACATCTAAATACACCAACCAGGAAGTTAAAACTGTAGCTGGACGATGAGCCTCAACATGCAGGTCAGAAATGGCTTCAGGTCAACTAGTTCAATGTTTTGGTATTTAATAAATAGAAATATTTGTGTTGTTTCTAGAAGTTTGATTTAAACGTGTTTGATTCGGTGTATGTAAACTTCTGGTTTCAACTGTAGATATTATGGATTTTTTTTATCACGTCTCTGCGCTATAAATGTCTTCGGGCCCCTCACTCTGTCTTTGGGTCAGCATTTCTGCCTAACTTTATGCACAGAGGGCTGCAGGGGAGCTGCAGGCAGCTCTGCAGCAAAAACAGGGAACAGATGCTCACATATTCTGGAAGAAGTTCATTATTTTTTGCTTTTCTTTTCTTTACATAAAATTAGTCAAAAGTTGCATATTAGCATACATGTTCAGCCATATTTCGGTAAAAAATTTATCTGCTGCTTTCAGCTTTAATTGTTTATCTACAGATAAAAGGCGGTGTTTAGGTAATGTGCTTTTATGATTTTACTGATGTCAACATGTGAGTAGGGGTGGGCTTTTATTGTGATAAATCTGTTATCATGATAAGAATTTTGATTTATTATTGGCGCAATAAATTGCAATTAATGATGTTTTTATTCCCCCCATCTGTCTTTTTGTCAGGTTGGTAGTTCTAATATTTTCTCCACAGTTTGTCCAATGAAAACATAAATAAATACCAATAAATTTTAAAATACCGTGTGCAGTTTAGTGATAGTACAGATCAGATTTCTATACATGGCTGGTGTCCTGAAGAAGCGCATTACAAATGGGAATGTTTCTTATGACCAGTATTTGTTTCTGTGGAACTATAATTGCTGTGACACACAAGCTGCATTTCCATTATAAATGTCCGCAAACCTTATATTCCGCTAATGTCGAAAAAACACAATTTCACAGTTGTGGTATTTCTGTTAAATGAGGAACGTAATATAAATCGAATAAGTTTGTTCACGTCATTAAAAAAACATGATAATTTTACTACTTCCTGTCATTTTCTTCTTCGTGGATCGCGCCAGCGGCAACATCCGGTTGTTGACCGTGTGACGGAAACAAAAAAAGTGTTTCCATCACAGTTTTGTGAAATAGACAATCTCCTTCTAGTGCCTAAACTATTTATCTAAAACGTGAGTTGTTTGTTTTATTTTTTTTTTTTAATTAACGTGTTTCCATTAGGCGAATTTATTTTTGAAATGCCGAAATGTCAAATTGTTCAATTATTTACTCGGCTAATGTCACAGTTGTAGAGTTACCAAAACAAAAAGAAGAAATAAATAGTTTTTATCTTAACTTTTGTCGTTATCACAGCAGTGCGGCAAAAATATTGTGTTAAAAGTTTAACTCCCTGTCGCCCTTCACTAACAATAAGTCTGGAAATGTAGTTTCTTGGAAAGTTTGTATTCCTTCACTCTTCTATCGAACCCGAGTGAAGTTTCCCCCCATCTTCTTCAAATCAGACGCAGTTGCTGTCAAACGTTTGTGCAGTAAAAATTTTCGTCTGTGCTGCTTTTGGTTTGAAGATAATGAAAGTTCAAAGGTTAAAAGGTCAACCAGCCCCTCCACATTACCCACATCTAACAAAATTGGTGTCAAGTGTTTGTGTGGTAACAAAATTTAATTTGTGCATCATTGGCACCAATTTTGTAAGATCTGAACTTCACTCAGGTACTTAATCAGCCATTGACTATTAAACTGTCTCTTCTGACCCCCTCTGTCTCTACCTTCCTCTCTGGTTCTGGTTCTGGTTCTCCTGCAGAGCAACGAGATGCTGGACCTGCAGCGCAGCAGGATGAGGGAGGAGATCAAGGAGTATAAATTCAGGGAGACGCGTCTCCTCCAGGACTACAGCGAGCTGGAGGAGGAGAACATCACCCTGCAGAAGCTGGTCTCCACGCTCAAGCAGAGCCAGGTCACAAAGATGATCATCAACACTTTGTTCTCCTATTGGGTTAGAGTTTGCACGTCATTACGGTGTTACTTTTCACCCACTCATGACATGTATGCATTCTCACTTTACCCGCCTCAAGGAAATGTGATGCTGGCCGACTGGTCATCAGTTTGGAGAAGAAGCAGCTGCTTTGTTTTAGTCACTCGGGTCTCACTCTGCTGATGGATCCTCCACCTGGATCACATCCTTTCTGTCTAATGCATTCTTTTACGTTGAAGTCCAGAGGTCGAACGCTGTCCAGTGTGTCAGGGGTTAATTCAACAGGAAACAGAATTCATTCAGATTTCAGAATAAAAGCACAAACTTAGAGAAACTCTCTGGTTCCTCAAAGTTTCTGTTCAGGCTGGAACATTTTCCATCCGGATAAGTTTGGAAAACCATCCATCCATCCATCCATCCATCCATCCATCCATCTGTTCACCCATCCATCCATCCATCTGTTCACCCATCCATCCATCCATCCATCCATCTGTTCACCCATCCATTCATCCATCCATCTATCTGTTCATCCATCCATCCATTCAGGAGGGGTTTTCTTAAATTCATTGTGATTTTGGTAAATTATATTTTTGTAAAATTTTTGAAGTTTTTAATTCTAGGATATCTGAAGTTTTGACACAAAGGTAGAAAACTAGTTTCTGGTCAGAGTGACTGGGGACCCACCAGTGTGTCCAGTTGAGTGACTGCTGTCCTTCCTGCTGCGCTGCAGGTGGAGTATGAGGGGCTGAAACATGAAATCAAAGTTCTGGAGGAGGAGACGGTCCTCCTCAACAGCCAGCTGGAGGATGCTCTGCGTCTGAAGGACATCTCAGAGGGACAGCTGGAGGAAGCGCTGGACGCCCTGAAGACGGAGCGCGAGCAGAAGAACAACCTGAGGAAGGAGCTGGCCCACCACATCAGCCTGAGCGACAGCGTGTACGGGGCCGGGGCCCACCTGGCGCTCACCGTCACCGGCGTCGAGGGCCTCAAGTTCACCGAGGAGACCGGCAGCGGCAACGTTCCCAACGGCAGCACCATCCCTGCTGCCAACGGCAACATGGAGGACAGCAACCGCTGCAACGGCCACCTGCACCACGGCCCCGTCCTGGCCAAGGCCAGCGGGGATTACCGCGCCGGCAGGAAGGCGGACGGCCTGGTGCCGGACCTGTTCAGCGAGCTCAACCTGTCCGAGATGCAGAAGCTGAAGCAGCAGCTGCTGCAGGTGAGTCATGTGACTTTAAATGATGGATTTCTGCTGAGGCGGAGAAATCAGCAGCAGATCAGAGACGTGAGTCGACCTTTTTAAACGCTATAGTCCAGCTTTTAGACAACAAGCTGATAGAATAACTAATCTGGCCTTTCACCAATTCATAATCTGATTAATCATACTTGATCACATCAATATGACGGATTATTAGGGCCTTTAGGAAAAAAGAGAAGTAAAATTGAAAGAAAAACACAGAGATTCGGAGATTAATCTCAGAAATTTTCCTTAAAAAAATATGGAAATTTCTGAGCTCCAGAAGTCAAAAATTTTTCTAGAAAATAAACAAATTTTGAGATTGTACGGAGCCCTGTAGGGGACATGGGGAATTTTTTTTTCTTTTGTGTTTTCTCACACAGTAATGTACTAATCAGTTCATAACTGAATACTGTAAGCCTTTTTTACTGCCTTTCTTACAGTGGCCATCATACTTTCCATGTATCTTAATATCTCGTTGTGAAATTACTTTTATATCTTTTTCTTTAGGATGGAAATGCACCACAAACCTATGATGTAAACAGAAACTTTCCGTAGGAAAGAGAAAAAAATACATCCAATCTATTTGGACTGTTTTGAAAACATGTTTTCACTGAGGCTCTTCATATGTGTATATAGTTTAAATTTTAAATTGACATTAGACTGTATACACAACAGACCAGCAAATATTGCAGTAAACATTGAATTCATAAACTAACAGGTTTATGAATATTAAATCTGTGAAGATTATAGTTCAGGTTATGAGTTGAGATGTAAGAGAAATTTTTATATTTGTCCATTTTGTGCATCTGATTTAGAATCAAGCTTGAATCCTTTCAGATTGTCATTAATATCAAATAACGTTATTACTGTACATTTACCACAGACAGATGCATTAGCTGGGATCCAGAGGGATTCTGGGAATTAAATTTCCTTCTGCAATATTAGTGGAAATGTTTTCCACTGCTGACATGGTTACTTCACCATTTTATACTAGTTGTGGATTAATTAGAGGCTGGTGCCATTTGCAAAGATACACAGACAAAAATTAACAGCAATTTTTCAAAATTATATTTTCACCAAGTTTTTAATTTATTTATAAATGTCACAAATATTTAGTTAGCAACATATTTAGCTCCATACTAAATATTTTGCTTACTAAATACTTTTGAGCTAACTGTTAGCTTGCTAACTATTTATCTCCAAACTTGGATCAAACATATTGCATTTTTGAACTAAATATTTAGCTTGCTTATTATTTAGTTTCTGACATAATATAACGAGCTGACGAACCTAAATTATTGCTGGAATGTCAAAGCATCAAAAAGCTTTTCCTCCGTCTGGAGGCCCATTTATCTCAGCCACTGCTCAAAATGGGAAAAACAACAAAACCTGCTCTTCAAGTAAAACTGATTTAATGCCAGAACAGGAAATAAAAAGACAAACAAGGTAAATAAAAACGTAAAAACAGAGAACTGCAGTCAATATTTCAGGTTATGCAACAAAATATTTATTGTTACACATTTTTAGCATTTTAGAAGTTATAACTTTTCCTTCTCCACCTCCGTCCTGCAGGTGGAGCGTGAGAAGGCGGCTCTGCTGATGACCCTGCAGGAGTCGCAGACCCAGCTGCAGCACACGCAGGGCGCCCTGACGGAGCAGAACGAGCGCGTCCATCGCCTCACCGAACACGTCAACACCCTCAAACACCTGAACGCCGACAAGGAGCTGGACGACCCGCAGGAGAGCGAGAAGCCCGACGGCGGCTCCCCGTCGCCGTCGTCCAACGGCTGCCTCGACCCTGACATCCACGGGTTTGAGATCCTGGAGTGTAAGTACAAGGTGGCGGTGACGGAGGTGATCGACCTGAAGGCCGAGCTCAAAGCCTTAAAGGAGAAGTACAACCAGGCGGTGGAGGGCCAGGGAGACTGCCACAACGACGACCGGGTCCAGGCGCTGACTGAGCAGGTTCGCTACCTCAGACACAGACTGACTTCTTCATCTGATCAAATACTCTCCACTTCTGCCTGAGCTGGTATTGCTGTCTGAAGAAATGCACCGAAAACAGCCAATCAGAGCCAGGAGGAGGGGCTTAGCACTGTCAATCACTTCATGTACTCCCTGCTAAATGTTGTATTGGTAGAGAATCAGCTTCCCATTAAAGGAAAACAGTTTATCTGCCCTCATCAGTGGCTGTGCTAGCTAGCCTTAGCATTCCTGACAGGCTGCACAATGTGCCAGTTCTTATTTGGTTAATAGTCAGAAAAGTCGATTACTAAAATAATCATTAGTTACAGACCTAAAGCATATATACAGTACCATTCTGGTGTTACGTAAGAAGTTGCCCATAATCTCACCGATTTCTTGAACATACTCAGGTTTCCCATTTGGAGCGGAGCTACCGTGAGAGCCGGGAGCGCGTGGCTGGCCTGGAGGCCGAGCTGCGCGCCGCATCAAACACGGCGACGGAGAGCCAGAGCATGCTGAACGCGGCGCAGGACGAGCTGGTGACCTTCAGCGAGGAGCTGGCGCAGCTCTACCACCACGTCTGCCTCTGCAACAACGAGACGCCCAACCGCGTCATGCTGGATTACTACCGGCAGAGCCGCATCACACGCAGCGGCAGCCTGAAGGGCCCCGAGGATCCACGGGCGCTGCTGTCTCCCCGCCTGGCGCGCCGCCTCGCCGCCGCGTCCGCAGCCTGCTCGTCCGACTCCCCGCGCAGCCCAATGGACTCCCCGTCCAGAGACGCCCACCACAGCAACGCAGCGGGCAACACGGCGGGCAGCGTGGCGGACTCGTCGTCCTGCCACAGCAGCCCCATCCATAACATCAGCGGCTCGCCCTCCATCAGCATATCCCGCTGCCCGTCTCCGGTGCCGTCGGACACGGGCGGCGACCTGCGGAGGGAGCCGATGAACATCTACAACCTGAACGCCATCATCCGAGACCAGATCAAGCACCTGCAGCGGGCCGTGGACCGCTCGCTGCAGCTGTCCCGGCAGAGAGCTGCAGCCAGGGAGATGGCCACCATGCTGGACAAGGACAAGGAGTCGTGCATGGAGGAAATCCTGAAGCTCAAGTCGCTGCTCAGCACCAAGAGGGAGCAGATCGCCACGCTGCGGCTCGTCCTCAAGGCCAATAAACAGGTAAAATACTTCTTTTATTAAAGCTAAACATTTTGATAAATAGCTATTAAAAAGACTTGTCATTTCTTCAAAGTGGTTGTATTGTAAATCAAAGCACAAGTGCTGAAAACATCAAACAGTCAAAGAAACAGTAACAGTATTTTGTACAGTGTCATTGTTACAATCATCAATAAACATCAATTATGTTGATCAATATTCCATTTATTATGATTCAAAAGCAGCTCTGAACATGTGGGTTTTAGTCTCGACCAAAACAAACTCAGTGTTTCAGCTGTTTCGCTGTTTTCTGGATGTTTGTTCCAGATTATGTGTTTTCAGGCACATAGTTCCATTTTATAGCATAATTACCTTCAGTTGTTATAAAAATGCTTTTCATATGAAATATGACTTTAAAACATTTGCCTTGAAATTGGGCCTCTGTCTCTTTAAAAACTCCTGCTCTTTCTGAAGCTCCGCCTTCAGGAAGTCATCCCAACATGGCTCCTCTATTAACCCTTTAACAACATTTTTACCACCATTTCACTGAGAAGTAGCTCCTATAATGAGTAACCATGTGTTTGCTAATTGCTGCTGGCTAGTCTGAAGGAGCCGAGTGAAGCAGAGCTGCTCTGTGAGGCAGAAGCTCAGAACCTGCAGCTCTGAGGAGGAGCTGCACCTTGAAGGCGGGGCTATGACCCCCCAGCCATTTGCACAGCTGAATGTTTGCAAAACCGTTAGAATTTCTGAGTTCAGTATATTTTTCAGTGAAATTCATAGTTAAATATTCGTTCTTGCAGACAGCAGAAAATGCCCTGGCTAACCTGAAGAGCAAGTATGAGAATGAAAAGTCAGTGGTGACAGAGACCATGATGAAGCTGAGGAATGAACTGAAGGCTCTGAAGGAAGACGCTGCCACCTTCTCCTCTCTCAGAGCCATGTTTGCCACGAGGTGAGGAACTCCATCAGAGGAATGGCTTCCCTGGCTTGCAGGGACCAAACCTCCTCACCTTCTGTCTGTCTGCAGGTGTGATGAGTATGTCACCCAGCTGGACGAGATGCAGAGGCAGCTGGCCGCAGCAGAGGACGAGAAGAAGACGCTCAACTCCCTCCTCAGGATGGCGATCCAGCAGAAGCTCGCCCTGACGCAGCGGCTGGAGGACCTGGAGTTTGACCACGAGCAGATTCACCGCGGCCGCGGCGCCAAAGTGCCCAAGATAAAAAGCAGCCCACCCAAAGTAAGTCATGTGTGTACCTTTAATTTCACCCCAGGCGTCAGCTGACTCTGATTTGTACCTGAGGGTCGGTTCTGTTACGACCGTCACAGAAAAACCATTTCTCAGCTGTTCTGAACACCGTGGTAAAGCTGAACCTCAGTGGTGAACTACAAAGTTAGCTGGACTTAACAAACTTTACAAAACATCCAAGTAATTTAGCACTTCATCTGGAAGAATTCATTTATCGGAAGCTGAGTGCCATCAAAGAAAGTTTGCAAAAAATGCTAAATGAAACTTTATGTCTGATGTCTGGCCCACCACAGCCAGGTGTTTTTAGAGGAATCATTAGTTTATATAAAGGCTCATGCCTCCTTGTTGTTTTGCTAAGTTAGAACCAAAGACTTGCAGCAACAATGTGATTCTACAAAGTATCGACTCAGGAAAAAGAAAAAATCTTCAGATTAAAAAAAAAAGTTGCAAACCAAGATGTGTTTCTTTCAACTTCACAGTTTGTACATTTATTGTAATGGGACAAATATGAGAAAGTTTCTATGGTATAAAGAACTTTCTCCTCTTAATCATCAGAATTTTCTACATGTCAGTATTTTCAGTTTAAAGTGTTGTTCTCTGTTTTGATACTCAATATTTAAAAAATTGTTGTTCTGTATTTTGATACTAAATATTTGACAACATGACAACCAGGAACCAAAAATGGCTGCAGAAGCAGTTTATGCGTTGTGACTCACAGCACCTCCTTGTGGAAGGTTTAGGAACTAACAACAGAAATGAGTAACTTACAGTAATTATAACTACCATGTGTTTCATGGCTGCCTGCTGTTTTGAGGATGACTCCTCAGTCCGATCCTGACCCAGAGTAACACATCTACACCACTAGGTGGCAGTGTTGGATTATGTCTCCTTCATGTGTTTTATTCCAGAGCAGGGTACAATCAGCTGTTTGTGTGCCAGTAACTGGTTCCAGTTCATGCTGATGCTTTTATTCAAACAGCAGCTGTTTCATAAATGTTTATCTGAAGTGTTGAAGTAATCCTCCTGTTTTGCTTTTGCCATCCTGTTCTCTAACCTCGAGTGTCACCACTCTATATATCTGTCTAATTTATCAGTTTTTTGTAGATTGTCAGCAGCCTTCTGCCTCAGTACCGACATTCTCCCCACAACTAAGGCGAGGGAGAGCCTCCTTAGCCCGCAGGTAACCCGCTAGAGAACCTGCTGGCCTTTTCACACCTCTGCATCTGGATAATTGGTCCTGCATGTTCTCTGTAGTCACACTTCCATCACGTAGCAGTTTATGAATAAAACACAGCATCAAAATGATCCACTTTTCATTCTAGGGTTGAAGATTTTCTCTCTTTGCATGTGTAATTTTGCATGGCAGTTCTCTTTAGATGCTTATTTTTTCACTTGGAGCTTGGACTCAACCGTCTACATTTGTCCAGAAACTAAATTTACTCATTTGTGATGTTAAAAACAGTGATGAGAATCTTTGACCCTTCTACTCACGATTCAATTCTGATTTTTGATTTTCAAAGCAACTATTCATGAATTATGCTGATTTCTGACTCCAGTCTGCTTTGCCAGGCAGAAAGACAAATGGAGACATTAACATTCTTTTTCACACTTATTACATTTTAAATATTAATCCATGCTTAGACGCAATCACTCCTTTTCTGCATCTCTTGATTTGCTTTTACAAAGAGCTTTTTGCTTTTCCTGCAGACTGTCTCTTCCGAGAACAACAGTGTTGCAATTTCCATCCAGGAAGTTTTAGCCAGTTGACAGTTTTGTAATATTTATCTACTGATAATTCCTCGCTGGTCGGATTAGCGCTCCGTATTCACGTCCCCTCTGCAGATAAACCAGCTCGACTCCCCAGGGATTCGGTAAAAACCAAAATGTTTTCCTTCAGCGAAGACGGAGCCGGTTGAATCTCTTTCTGCATACGTCTCAGTATCATCTGTGTCAGAACTTCCTGTTTAGTTACAAAATGGAGGCTGATGGACAGCAAATTTTACAAAACTTTTTAAATTGATTTTAAATCATCATAAAGGAGAATCAAGAATAGTTTTTTTTGCACACGCCCCTTAAAAAGTCGTTTGATCAAACCTAACAGAGAGGATTTACTTTGTGTATCTGAGGCCTCTATATGTTTGTTTCTGTTGTGTTTTTGTTGTCTTTCTTTCCAGTCGTGCTTTAAAGTTAAACTTTTATCAAATGATTTTGGGTCCTGATAGATGCAGCAACTTTATATGGTTTTTATGCTTAAAGGAAGAAAAACATTTTTCAGCTTCTTGTCCTGGTTGAAACGAGAAGACCTGGCCCTCAGCATAATGCTGCCAGTACGTCTGACTAACCGCCTCACCTCAAAAGGTGTGAATGCTGCTGAACTATTCACTCCTCTGGGACCTTTTCGTCTGTGAGAACAGAAACAAACCACAGTGAATCTGCATTAACCCGATCTGAGTCCATACTTTGCAGAACCAGCTTTTAATTGGTCATTTTTGGGGTGTGTGCTTTGTGGGGTCATCCTGCTGGAAGGTGAACTTTGACCCCAGGTAGGAGAAGCTATACAGGTCAGCCTAAGTTAAGCGAGTACTTGTGCATGTGACATTTCTTTAGATTTTTATTTCCAAAATTTGCAGCAAACCTTGAATGAATCTCTCTTCATGTCCACGGGGTCTGAATGCTTCTGAGGTTCTTTTTGCTTCAGGTTTGGTTTATTTTCAGCATTTTGTGCAGATTTTTGTGACTAATCTGCAGACGTTGCACAGCCAGACTCTGATTTTCGTTTTGCTCAGCAAACCCAGCGGCTGCAAGCAACTTTGTTTCCTGCAAGCAAACTAACTCTTTACAGGAAAGCTAAACTCCTTTTCCCAAAATGTTTCAATATTCCTGAGTGAACTGCTCCTTTTTTAAACACATTTCACCATTTTTATCCTCCTTTTGCTCAGTAAAAGTTTTTCTCATTTGTTTTTTTTTTTTTTCAGTCGTAAATTTCTGGAAGACCTCCAGGAATACCAAGCGGTCCTGTCCAGCAGTCGCAGCCTCCTCTCGCCGTGCGACCCGCGTAGCTGCATGGCCCACCAGCCCCACTCCCCCGGCACCTAGCCCCGCCCCCGGCACCTAGCCCCGCCCCCGGCCCGGACCCATAGGAGCCACGCATAGGCAGACACGCCCTGGATGAGGAAGGGGCCTCCTCTGTCCCCCACCCCGGCCGGACCCGGCCCGGTTCTGGCCCGGTTCTGGCGGGCCTCCCGGCTACCTGGGTCGTAGAAGAGACGCAGGACGCGCTCCCCGTTTTCTGGATGCGACTTCCTGCAGGAGGACTGACCGGCAGAAATGCTGCTGACGCTGAACTGGAATCTTTCAATTAGTTCACTGTTATTTAATAATAATTTATTGACTATTTATTATTTATGGGATTTATTAATGCTTGTATGTTTTTCTTCTGTCTTATGTTTTTTATAAGAATTCATTCCTGCTGTGGAGACGAAGTAATCGGTTTCACAGATTCACTTTCACAACACAGTCTGTTTTGTTCTTCCATCAAAAATTTAACGAAAATAAACATTTGATTTAGACGCTTTCTAGAAAAAACGTACCTAGTTAAACCATGTAGAGTTTTGTGAGAATAACAAACAAATAAATCATGTATGGAGGTTTTTTCTACAAAGTAGCTCCTAGACGCTTTGGACGGCGGATCCAGCAGACTAATGACAGGAAAAGGTTTCGTGTTTGTGATGGTGGATTTCAGCTGTTTTTCTTTCACAGGTTTTTCTTGCGATGCTTATTTATGAATTATTTTAACATTTTTAAATTAGATATACAAAGACTGTTTTATATCACTTCTTGTTTATTTATTAGACACATTTTTTACACTGGGTCCTGGTGATGCTTGTAGCTCAGCTGTCAGAAACTGAGTGGATTTGATCAGGCGTTTTGAGCTGCTTTTCATTTTGAATTGCGCCGTTTAAATGAACTCTAAATGCTGCATTAAGGTCTCTGTCATCTACTCATTGTATTTTCCTCGTTGAGTATTTTCAGTCATGCTACTGATTCTTTTCCTCATTGTGACACAGAGAGAAAAAAACGTTGCAGCTCCACACTTTGGGTCCATTTTTAGAGTTACAGTCAGATGTTACCAGCATGTTTTCATCATGTTATATATTCATTTATAAATGTCACAGTTTAAACTAAATATTTAGCAGCAAGTTAAATGTCATCGAGAGAGTATTTACAGACTTAACCTAAAATATTTATTATGAAGCTAAATATTTAGCTCCAAACTAAACATTTAGTTTACAAATTAAATGCTTAGTTCCAAATTGAACAGTTAGGTCAGAGACAACTAAATACTGTATTTAACTTGCTAAATAAAGATTTAGTTAGTAAGCTAAATGTTTAGCCCAAAACTAAATGTTTAGCTCTGAACTAGCTTCATATTTAGTTTGAAATTAAATATTTAGCTTGTAACAAAATACTTAGTTTTACATTAAATGTGTACCTTACTCGCTAAGAATTCACCTTAAAGCTAGAGCTTTAAAGCAACCACTAAATGTTTAGCTTGCAGCTAAATGTATAGTTGGTCAACTAAATGATTAGTTTGCTAAATAATATATAATATTAACATTTATAAATGAATGAATAACGCGGTGAAAATGTGACTTTGTATAGTGAGCCGCCATGTTTTTCTCTTATGACAGGCTAAATAAATCTAATAATTGTGTTAATTTTTGACAGTAACTTAAAAGCGGCTCCCCATGCAGCCTCTCCGTGTCGCCGTCTCCCTTTGCTTCCCCAGACAGAATGCAGTACAGCACAAGCACAATTCTGCACTATGCATTTGAGCAATACAGCAGCAGCAGCAATCACAGGCTGGTCTGGGTGAAACATTTCTGCCAGTAACTGTGTGGGAAGGTCAAAGGAACAGAAAGCTCCAGATAAGAGAGGAATTCATTTTCTGTTACAAAATTAAAGTTTTGTCTCTTTTTGAGACACAGAAAATGTGGCAACTGCAAGAAAGTTTCATTTTTCTGCACTTTTCCAACATTCTCATATTATGTCCTAATTTAAAGATTTAAAACCTGAACCTGCACAGCCAGTATCGGTGTGTTTAAGGACACCATTGAGTGGACGTACTGCTCAGCGTGTGTGTTCACTTGTTCACCACAGATTGATACTTTTGCAACTACAGAGTGATGAAGAGGCAGCAGCTGGATCTGTGCTGGCTCATTAACTTCTGGTCTGAACGGAGAGACTGACCGGGTTCCTGAAAACAAGCCGTGGTTTGACAGGAATGCTTGCAGTATGCTGGGATATTGTGGGTTTTACAGTTTCGCCACCATTTGAAACAGTGTTAAACTGGATACACAACAAATAAAAGATTTCTCCTTTGGTTCTGCCTTCCTGGTTATTTTCAGCTATGGGAAATGAGCTGATGTGGTCCGAGCTCTAACATCCCCCATAAATAAATTACTCAAGTAAAAGAAAATGGTACAGCTCAAAAGAGCTCAACAATAAATATATGACTTTTCTATTTATTTAATAATTTAGTAGTAAAGGAGATTTTTTTAACTAAGAATGTTGCTTACTTATAATTTTCGACTAAAATTCAATTAATTACAGATCCGGCAATTAGATTGCAATTAAAAATTATAATCTAATACCACCACTGGTTTATGAACCTGCTTTAAACTTCCTTATATGCGGTTTCAGAAGTTGACAGGTTTACTATAACGGAAAGAAATATGACTAATGCGAGCTAAACCTGATTTAAATGTATTTGTAAAAATAGATAATAAAAAAACTCTACCCTTAAATTTAGTTCAAACCAAAGAAAATTAGTCTTTAGTATCGTTGAAGTTGTTGAGTTTCAGCAGAAAACCTGCAGACTCAGTAATTACCTCTGATTATTTATGTTGGAAAAGTTCCCGAGCAGAACCAGAGGGGCGGGGCGGGCCGGGCTCAGAGCTACACCCCCATCAAGGTGACTTTGGAGGGAGACCAGCACCAAGCTGGCCCGCCGTAAGCCGCTCTCTGAGCTCCTGCGGGTGTCGCTGGTCGGGTTGTTGGACCCGGACGGACCCGGACGGACCGCGGACCAGTGACGGGAACGCGCATGGAGCCGCCACTGCTCGGCTTTGGATTTGCCGGGAAGAAGGGAGCGCGTTTCTGAAAACATACTTTTTTTATGTTCGATCTTTGTTCGACCTTACAGTGAAATCCTCAGAATCGGTCAGTCTGAATGATTGAGCGGGCCATGGATGAGGGGAAAATGGAGAGCTTCAACCGGGTCGCCTTTCGGAGGAAGCAGCGCAGTCTGGACGCGGGGCATGGACGAGCTACAGGTGGGTTTCATGGGCATGTTCTCTCTCTGCCTCTCTGCTCTGGTTTCATGTGTTTTACACCAATTGCATTTCTAAAATCCCCCAGAATAAACCAGTTTTATCCCATTGTTTGGCTTTAACTTTGGATTGGCGCTCACGTGTTTCCCTCAGAGTGATTGGGAAAGCTTGGAAACAGATGCAGGCTTTGTTTACTCATCATTACTGCTGTCAGGCGGGTCCCAGCCTGCTGGCTGCACCGGTGGCCGGAGGGCAACATTTTCCTCCAATCTAAAGGAGCTGAACTGTTCTGCTGGAGGAACTGTTCCTACAACGTTCTTTGTTCCAGCCTTAGTTCTGAAAAGCTGATCCAACAGTTTGCATCAGTTCAAAGCTGTGAGATACGGGGTGCTGCACTGTCAAAATTAACTGCGACACTTTGGGTTATTTAGCCTGTCAGAAGAGAAAAAAATGTGGTTTCATTTTTCACAGTCATATTTTTACCATGTTATTCAATCATTTATAAATGCCAAATTTTCAAAGAAAATATTTAGCCTGAGGAAAAATATTTATTTAGCAGGCTACATATTTAGTTTGCTAAATATTTAGCTAATGAACTAAATATTTAGATGCAAATTAAACATTTTGTTGGCTGCACAGTTGGTAGAGCGGTTGCCTTGCAGCAAGAAGGTTCTGGGTTCGATTCCCGGCCCCGGCCTTTCTGCATGGACTTTGCATGTTCTCCCTGTGCATGGTGGGTTTTCTCTGGGTACTCCGGTTTCCTCCCACAGTCCAAAAACATGACTATCAGGTTAATTGGCCTCTCCAAACTGCCCATAGGTGTGGGTGTGCATGGTTGTGTGTCTCTGTGTTCAAAACAATTAAAGTATGAGCTTTTTTAAAGGTAATGCAGATGTTCAACAGTGACTCTGCTAGTTGGAATTTATATGGAAGCTCTGAAGAACCATCTTTTATTTTGATAATCCACTAATGCTTATAGGCAAGTGAATTTGCATATTAGCTTAATATGTAGCCAGAGGAAGCTAAATATTTAATTTAGAGCTAGATTGCTTGTTCACTTTTTAGTTACGAAGCTAAATACTTAGTTAAATTGAGCTAAATAGCTGGTGAACTAAATATTTAACTCAAAAAAATATGTAATCAAGAAGCTTTTTAATTCCAAACTAAATATTTAGCTCTGAGCTAGTTAATTATTTAGCTAGCATAGAGCTAAATATTTACCTTGCAAATTAAAATGTTTGAAACTGACATTTATTGATTAATAGCTTTGTTTAAATATGATCTTTTTTTTTCTCTTCTGACAGGCTAAATGACCCAAATTATTGGGTCATTTTTGTCACAAATGGCGCTCCATATCATATGGGTCTTTGCAAACTGCAAACATGCAGCTGCAGATTTAGTCAGCTCTTCTCAGAACCTGCTCCATGTTCAGCTGTTGACTCTGTTTGGGCTTGACTGTCTGAGGCAGGAAGAACTCGCATAATTTGGTCTTATCTTGGAACTGCTACTTGTGTAAACACGCTGCTGGGGATTCTTAGCCGCAGTCAGACTTGAACTTTTCTCTGAGCTTGGTGGGGGCAGTGTTCACACTAGGTAACACTTCAGCTCATATGACAGTGGTGGCGGTTTCATAAAGTCGGGTTATAAACGGGTTCAGGAAGTGAGGCAGACCCAGGGTCACCGCAGGTATAATCTCACCTGGAATCATCTGGTGTGAACATTCATCAGCATAGCTGCTGCTTTGCACCATTAGCATGTAATACACCTGGTACTTTAGACTCTGTGTGCTTGTTTTTATCCGTCTCTGGTAAAATTTATGATGGCTGAAGCCTCCATAAAGTTTTCTCAAGCCCCCTAAATAATTTGGTGGGTTTTTTTTATTATTATTATTACTGATATGAAGATGGACGATGGAATGGGTTTGTGTTTTTTTGTTGTTGTTGTTCGGTTTACAAAAAACTGCCAATAATGTGGCTGGAGTTTAAATAAATAATCATATAAACTATAATTTTTTTACTCAAAATTGATAATAAATCTGCCAGGTTTCTTTACTTCATGACTTAATATTCTGGGCGATTGTTATAAATATGGCTGGAATTGCTTGGAAGATGATGGAAGCCTAAAACTTTGGACAAATGTTCTCCAAAAGGTACCTAATAGTTTTAAATGTGCAGCCGTAGAAAATTATAACTGTTTAAGCAACGTTAAACAGTTTTATTTTATGATGGCGAATAACTGCTTACAGTCATAGTTTGTAGTAAGATGTTTTTATTCCCTAAACATTTTAAAACTGGAAAAGCAACTTGTTTGTTTTTGTGGCTGTTTGAGAATTTTTTTACATTTGTTCACATCCTGTTCATATTCTGGGGGCTAGGCCCCCCGTGTCCTTAAAACCTAGTGACGCCCCTGCTGTTGACCAAAAGATGTGAATCTCTAAATTATGGATCTGAATCTTAAGCAGCCATTTTGTTCAGTCATTTTTGGTTTTGTCGATGAAGCAGCTCAGATATCAGCTACTTCATTTCCTTCAGCTCCAGAATGTGCAGGAATCCTTAACATCTGAACCTCTACATCATTTCTGTTCATTCTGATCACTGATGCTGCACATTTTGATGGAAGCCCCTCTTCTCATGCAGTGTTTGGCGTCCCTGTGCCTCCATGTAGATAATGAATCATGTTTCTGTGACGCTCTGCTGCAGTCGTTGCCTCGGTTCACTGAGCCTCGTAACGATGCAGAGCTTTCATCACGGCTGGATGATCCGGCTTTCCTTCAGACACAGACATGGTCTGCAGCCGCACGCCGCTCTACGTTTAACAAGCTTTAATATCTGTTGTTTAATTGGATCCTATTTTATAATGAAGACGTTTTTTCTGTGTTTGGAGTTTTTTGTCTTATCTTCATCCCATTTTCCCAACAGGAATTATCCGTAATGTTTTAAGTTTATTTCTCAGCAGTCTGTAACTAAATGAACACTATAGTCATAAAACATCAAGATGAGAAAGATTTGCTATATTTTTAAAGCAAAACTTGGTTTTATTCTTTATAATGATCAGTCAGTCAATGTTTTATGAAGACATGTGATTTAGTTTTATTTAGTATTTTCAGAAGCAGTGAGAAGTGGAAGAAAAGTGGAGCTGATGGTTGCCCTGCAGCAATAAAAAGTCTTGGGTTTGAATCTTTTATGTCAGTATTATGAAACACAGTGGAGGCAGCATCATGCTGTGGGGAAGCAGGTCAGAGTTGATGGAAGATGGATGGAGCTAAATCCTATAAGAAAACCAGCAGAAGAGCTGAGACTGGGGTCAAAGTTTACCTTCCCTCAGGACAACCACCAGATTCATGTGTTAGAATGACCTAGTCAAAGTCCAGACCTCCATTTAACTGAGAATCTGTGACATGACTTGACAACTGATGTTCACAGATGTTGCTCCATCTGTCTGAGCTTCAGATATTTAAAGAAATTAAATTATCACATTTTATGTAAAACAAGATGAGACTGGAGTTTTTCCTCTCCACTGTCGCCACATCAAAACCCAGAAGGTGATTCCAGAAAGGTTTGATTCTTCCCACTTTTCATTTGTCAGATGAAATTTCAGTGAAATATGTTGCACCTTGTGGTTGTGATGTGTTAAAATATTCTGAATCCTGTGCAGCAGAGCTGAAACTTCTTCAGAGTTTGCAGGTTTTTCCAGGAAACGTCAGCAGAGCGGATTTGGACCTTGAGCTGTAGCTGAGTGCTGGTGTTTCTGTGAAGACGGTCGGCTGTTTTCCAACAATGAGCTGCTTGTTGTTGGCTCAGAGAGGAGCAGTGGGACTGTATGAATTAGGAGCTGTGTGTCCTGCTGCTGTTGTCCTCCCCTGCCGCTCATTCATCTGGAGCTGAACCGACTCTCTGTCTCACTTCTGCAGCCGCTCAGATTTGTTTTATTATTTTCTGTGCTTTGCTGAACCATTTCAGAGCAGGTGGCTCCAATATGCCAGTGTTTTTATTTTGAAGATGGAAACGTCTTTGAAAAGTGATTATTCTTGATAATTCAGCTGTGTGAGTAATGTGCAAACCGAGCCGGCCCAAGGCATAAGCAAACCGAGCCACTGCATTCAGCTTCCTAACTGTCAGGGTAAATGTTTGAATTTCCACCTTAGCTCTGAAATATTTAGATTTTTTTATTCAGATTGAGAATATTGTTGAATTTTGTTTGGTGGTTTTCAGTGGAGATAAAATTTAAGATTTAAATAAATTAGAATAACAATTTCTATCATTATATTGTTGCCATAGATACCATCTGATGCTATGCATTTAATCTTCGTGTTTGAGGTTGTTGTGGTCAAGGCCCAGTCTTCCTCAGTGACCGCCGGTGTTCCTCAGGGTTCTGGTCTTGGTCCTTTTCTTCTTCTATCTTCTCCCAGTTGGTCTTATCTTCAGAGAATCTGCCGTTTGTTTTCCCAGCTGTGCGGATGACACCCAGCTCTCTCTCCGCCATCTTTCCTTTCTGATGCCTTTGTGAAATTAAATTATGTTTTTGTCAAAACTCCCTTAAAGCTACAGGATGTCACTTTATTTAAAATATGTTTTTTACATTTACATGTTGTGGCAGTATAATATAAACAGCTCCTCTGCCTTCTCCCAGTGCTCCCAGTACTAACAGGAGTAAAACATCACTCAGTCAGAAACAACCAATCAGAGACGCGTGAAGGGTTTTAGCGCTGTCGATCATTGTTGTGTATGTGCTGCTCACTTCCTCCCCCTTTCTTTCTGCTGTCAATAAACACAAGGTTGATTGGCAGCGCTAAGACCCTCCTCTCATGGCTCTGACTGCTTGTTCTTGACCAGGAGTGGATGTTTTCACAGATTATCTGTCTCATATTATACTATATGGGAAGTTTTTTTCCTGTAAAAGTTTCATTCTGCAGCTTTAAACAGAACTCTAAGAAAACAGAATATGACCGGTTTAAAATGATTCCAGAGTTTCTCCCTGTGGGATCATGAACAGCACTTTATCTCTTGGATCTCCTCTCTGTCTGGATATTTAATCTTTGGAACGTCGGCCGTCTCCGTCCGTCTCTCTGCTCAGAACAGCCGTCCTCATCAATGTTCCTTCTCAATTAGATTATGGTAACTTCCTCCTCTCAGCTTTTTCTCTTAAAATCATTCATAACATTTATTATACTCACAAGCTACGTTATAACTAGTTACACTTCAACAGTTTAACAGCAGTAGGCAAATGGCCAATCACATGGCAGCATTCAGGCGTAGTGAAACTGAGGGTTACTGTAATCCAGGTGTCTCTTTCTTGCATAATGTAATACGTGAGCTGTTCCTTAATGGAGGTTCAGTATATATCCACACCTGGCTCAGGTGATAGCAGCCACGATGCTAAAGGTCACAAGGAGTGTTGGAAGAAGAAAAGGAACCCAGGAAGGAAAAAATTAACAAACCTATAAAACTATTCTGGTCAGTCACTCAGTTCACTTCCTGGTTGTTGAGGTATTTATCTTCAAAGTGTCCATAAATACATTCTGCAGCTGTCCAGAAATTATTTACTTTTAGCTATAAAATATAACAGCTTATTAGATGAAGGAAAGCAGAAGTGCTTTTTTTTATTATTTTTTATGACCTATAAGAATATTTCAAGCTATGCTGCTTGTGTAATATGAAGATGACGTCATCTATCCGTTCAGTTGGTTATCAGTGGGACTTTAGTTGCATATAACAGGATATGGCGAATTCCTGTTTGAGTAATAAACCTCAGAATATGCAGAAATACTGACAGATGAAGGGCGTTACTGTAGCAGTACCGAGAACTCCCAGCAGGTGGAGACAAATACCAAGAGTTTTATTTTGTTCATCAGGGAATGTTGGCGCTCTTACTGCTGAAATGAACCCAGGTTTAAAAATGTGAAACTTTTATTTAGATTACATTTTTATATGTATTTATGTTGCGTCTTAATTTTTAGTTTATTTCTAGCTTTGTTGAAATGAAACATCAACACTTCATTTGCTGCAAAGCAAATGAAGTGTTGATGACAAACTGTCTCCAGTTTGTGATACTGGAGACATTATTTAAAACAATCATGTCTGATTTAAAATGTCATCTAACTTGTTCCTAAAACAGAGTTGAGTGGTAGCTAGCTACATTTACATGAGTAACTTTTATTTGTTTGTTTGTTTGTTTGTTTAAGGAAAAATACTTCTAGAAGTAGCTGTACTACTTTGTACTCTATATTTTAATTTTATTGCTAATTCTACTCTCAAGCCAAAATGTGCCATTTCCAGACACTCAGCTGCAGTTTATGTTGAAGTGAGACCTCTTGCTTGTGCACAAGCTTTGTTGCTGCTTCCTGTCTGCTGAGTCTGTTGTTACTGGAAATACTTTTCATCACATAAAATATGTTACTTATTATATATTGGTTTCATACATTTCATATAGGAAAAAAAAGATTTAGAAAAGTGTTTCAGATTAAAGTTTATTTTGTAATTTCTTTTATTTATTTTTTCTTTTTTATGAGTAGCTTGTTGCAATAAACAATAAATCAATGAATTGCATAATGAATTAAAACGAGCTCAATAATTTCCATTTACATGATTTATAGTTTTCTCTTTTGTCTCTTTCTGGATATAAAAGTTTTCAGTTTGGTGTTTTGGTCTCAACTGAAACTTTTTTTTGAAGGACAGTTTTGTTTACAGAGATTTCATAATTAATTTTATTTGTTGTTTATTTAAAATGTCTTCTGGTTTCAGTGTTAAACATTTATTGATCTTTGAGAATATGTTCAAGGTTTCCCTGGTGGTTGGGCTCCAGAGCCGTCATTCATCCGCTGCCTGCCGTGTTTCTGAGTTCAAACATGTTTAAAGTTGACAGGGAATTTGAAAATATTACTTGATAATTATGTGTTATTAAAAGATTGGAAGATTAATACCTGAACACCAACTATAAAATCTTAAAAAACGCAAACCCTGATGTATTACGTCATTACCATTATATTACTGGAAAATGTTGTCAAAGCAACAATGTCAATGCTTATCGAAATAATTTCTGGAACAATTTATCATCCAGCAACATTAGTTATCATTTTTGCGTAGGTAAATATTTGTTGACGCAGTTCCCCCCTAACTTGAGTAAAATCTTTGGATTCTTTTCTCACCTTTGTGCAGAAATGATCCTGTGTTTCAGACGCAGTGAGAAGGAAACTTGTTTTTCTTTCCATTCGCCAGCTGCAGCTTCCTGACTGGGATGTGTGTTGCTTCCCTCTCCTGACTGGCATTGTTTGATAGCGAGGCTTTTCCCAGAAACCTCCCGTATTCTTCTTTACCTTTTGAGTTCAAGCTGAGCTAAAGACCAGGACACACCTTCAGAAGCAAGTTTGAGTGGCGCTCCTCAAGCTGATTAAGAAATCTTGTCTGTTTGTGAAATCTGGGATATTCCTTCCCCAGAAGAGGGACGGATGTAAAGACCTTCAGATGGATGATTCTTTCTCTTCACTAGATCTGAGGAGCAGAGCAGCAGGTCTCCTCTCCCTCTTTGAGTTCTGACAGGAAGGAAGGAAGTCCAGTTCACTAAACACAGGAGTATTTTGGACTTTCACACACCTTCACTTCTCCTCTTGGACTCAACATGGACTACCTTTATTCCCATCTGAGTCGGTTAGAAGCTGGCAGGTCTGGACTTCATAATGAATTAACGCTCACTGATTAGCTGACCTTGAGTGGACTGACAATGAAACGGCGACGCAAGTACAGGTTTTGGAGCCGGAAAGGTAAAAACTCAAAGATGTGTCTGCTCTGCTGTTATGGTAAGATCTGGAAACTCCTCTTCTTCTTTTTTTTGTCTTTAAGCGTCAGTCGATTCTACAGAAATGCATCTTCATCCTACCCTGTCTGGCTTCCCCTTTCAGCTCATCTGTTTTCTGGATCAAGTTTCTAATCCTATTATCTTGCTTTCCTTCTGATAAGCCATTAATTTTGCTGCTGGGTGGTTTGTGTAAACGCTCCCACTGTGTAAAGCGAACTGTCTTTAGAAAATGCAGCAGAAGCATGCTCGTGTTTTCTTCCTGAACAGTGGCTGTTCCCAGGAGCCAATGTGGATTTAGCAAACTGCTTCAGTATCGTTGGTGTTCAGCAGCAAGACAGAAAGAATTTAAATCCGCCACGCTGTAAAAAGAGAGACTGTTCTGTTCTCAGAGGCCTGGGAACCGTTTCCCCTCTTAGACCGCTCTGGCCTTTTTCCAGCTCCCCCAGTGGCACATTTACTCTTTTCATGCTGTGCTGCACTGGAGACGACGGTTCATACGTATAAACTCTTCAGCCGTTTACATCGTCTGGGATGCTTTGGACCGCTGGTGAAGGAGGTTGCATCAACCTTCGCCTGCAGGAGGAAACGGAGTGAAGCTTTCTGCTTCCTCCTGGTTGGCAGGAAGGAAAAGGCCCGGGTCCTTTCACCACGCTCATTGTTTCAGCGTGAGACGAACACAACGCCGCTCCAGTTGGGTTGACTTTCTGTTTCTATAGGAGCCAACTGTAGCTGCCTCTGATGTGAGGAAATGTTAAAAATGTATACATTTTTGTTTCAGTAAGCTTCAATACTCTCAGCCTGAATGGTGGAGTTTCATCGCAGCCATGGCTCAGATGGTACCGTAGATGGTTCAGCGTTTTACTGTGAAAATCTGTCAAGAAAGTATAAAAAGTTGCATGTTCACCCTTCAGGTCGTATTTTTCTATTTCCCATTAGCTACTACTAGACTATCAGGATGACGGCCATTCTTCAAGATGGCTGCCATTTTTCTGCCTTTCAAACCAATTATTGCCATAAATTGTTACCAGTTTTCATAACTTAGATGAACTTTGTGTCACTTTATGTTTTTGACTTTGGTTATCCTGTTCATACAACTTTAAAGAGATAATATGTAACAAATCCTTGAAAATGAGGACTTTGCTGTTTTACAAGGAGATGGTCAATCAGTCAATCAATCAAGTTTATTTGTATGGAACATTTCAGCAACGAGGCATTTAAAGTTCAAAGTGTTTTGCATCATAAAAACAAAGTAAAAAGTCATAAAAGCATATGACTAAAAAGTCAATAACTAAGAAACGAGTGACAAACGTTAGATTTTGATGAGATTTTTTGACAAGATGTGACGCAGATGGTCGTCTTCAACGGTTAGCATGTCATTCAGCTAATTTCTTTTTAACGTGGTTAGAGTTACCGTCTGATCATTGTTGGTGTCTCTAGCGTTTGCTTATGCTAAGTATTTTTTAGTTGCTTTTTGGTGTTAATTTCTGCCAGTTTTTCTCTGTTGCTCAAGTAATCTTAGCATTACTTGAGCTAATATGAGGAGTAACTCCTGCTGGTGTTAGTGAACATATTCTCCATTACTAACATGGCGGCCATTTTAAAAAATGTCCATCAGAAAAAGGACATACAAGATTAAAAAAAAAAAATATATATATATATATATATATATATATATATATGCTTCAAAATGATGTTGATGTGACACCAAGCACATTATTGGCAATTTTAGTGTAAAAAATAATTTCGATGACGGCAATGGTGGCTATCGTGAAAAATAAAAAATTCAGTAAATTTGATTTCTGTGGGTCCAACTGAGCTGATGTGACACCAAGCATTTTATATATGGACAGTTTTTGTGCAAAAAAAATTTTCAGTTGAGTACGCCACTGTGAAAAACATTTTCCTAAATTTTTCAGTGATTAATGTGTTTGTTTCATAAAAAAGCAAACCCCTGGGTGAATGTGACTGTACTTTAAAGTGATTTCATTGGTCACTGAGTACGGGTGTGCAAAATCTATTCCTGTACAAGAATCTAAAACATGTGGCCATTTTGTTTTAGTACCTTGAATCACTTCCTCTCACTTCACAGATATCTCAATCAATTAAAATACAGTTTGTGGTTTTAAAGTTCCTGGTGTGTGAAATCCTCTGCATGGCTTCATAAATTAAAAGTTAATGTAGGTAAGAGCTGCTAAAACAAACTGAAACACGGTTTATGATGTGTTGCTCTAATAAAGATGGCTGACTGCTCAACCAGGCAGTTACACATAAATAGTTTCTTAATTTGCTTCTATTCCTGTATTTATGCAAAATGTATCTACAACAGCTTTGATTTTTGTTTTAATTAAATCTAAATTAACAGAACCAGAATTTGAGGAGTGATTCCTCTCTAGGCCAGCAGGGGGAGACTCCTAGTTCAGAAACAGAAAAATGTCCCGTTCTTCACTTGATATGTTGCATAAATATATTAGTTTTGTTTGTTGATGTTGTTTTTAAGTGAGCAGATAAAGCAGCACAAACTCAGATGTTTAGCAGGTTCTAATATTAGAATCTGCAGCCGTTCAGGCTGACGCACTCGGCTCCGACTCTAGGTGAAAGACGGTTTCTATCTCATGCATTGATTATGATTGTTTAATAATTGTCGTTGATTTAAACATTCATGTTGACAACCCCCAAGACAAAGGGGCAAAAAAGCTCTTTAATATATTAGAGAGTTTTGGTTTAACACAACATGTCAAACAAGCAACACACACTCATGGACACACACTGGACCTGGTTATCAGTGAGGGTGTGAATATTTCCAACGTCTCTGTAACTGATGTCGCCTGTCGGATCACTTCCTGTTATCTTTGACAGTTCTTTATCCGTTAACCCACTTGGACAAAAAGCTACTATCACAAAATGTACTTTCACAGAAAACACAGCAGAAACATTTAATCAAATCTTCTCTTCGTCCTCACCCTTAAGCTATAATGACGTAGATAAGTTGGTAGATGATTTTCAGTGCAAACTTTCAGATATTGATTACATTGCCCCCATTAAAGTGAAGGTTGTGACTGGTAGGAAGAAATCTCCATGGAGAAATGCACAAACAGTTCAATCTGTTAGACAACTCTGCCAAAGGGTCGAACGGAGATGGCGTAAAACTCAACTGCACGTTTATTATGACATCTACAAAGAAAGACAACGAAACTATCACACAACACTAAAACATGAAAGAGAGGCTTTCTTTGCAGATGTCATAAACAAAAACATTAATGGTCAAGCTTTATTTGCTACTGTTGACAGGCTCACAAACCCTCCTATGATGTTACCACGTGAACTTCAATCTAATGCCGCCTGCAACAAGTTCTCCAGTTTCTTTTCAGAGAAAATTTAGAAGATCAGAGGATTAATCTGCACATCCACTCTAAAGCCACTATTAATGCTGTGCCCAAACAAAACAAATACAGGAAAAATGACCCAATTTCAACTACTTAATTATAAAACCCTAGAAGAAATTATAAGTCAATTAAGCTCCAGTTCCTGCTGTCTGGATGTCCCACCCACACGTTTCTTTAAGTCCTGCCTGTCGTTGCTAATGATCTGATCCAAATAGTAACTCATCGCGCTCTTCAGGTGTTTTCCCCCAGGCTTTGAAAACAGCAGTTATCAAACCACTGATAAAAAAGAACAATCTGGACAAATCACTGCTGCAGAATTACAGGCTGACCTCTGACCTCCCATTCATCAGCAAAGTTATTGAAAAAGCAGTTTAAACAATTAAATAACTTCCTAACAATAATGAATCGCTTTGACTCCTTCTAGTCTTGTTTTCGTGCTCACCACAGCACAGAGACGGCCTAGTCAAAGTGTTCAATGATATCCATATAAATACAGACTGTGGGAGAACCACAGTGCTGGTTCTGTTGGACCTCAGTGTCAACAGTTTTGACACTGTTGACCACAACATTTTACTGAATCGACTGGAGAGTTGGGTCAGACTCTCCGGTCCAGTGCTCCACTGGTTTGAATCTTACATAAAGAACAGGGATTTCTTTGTTTCAATCAGACACTTCTCATCAGAGAGGTCAAAGGTCACATGTGGGGTACCCCAAGGTTCAATCCTAGGACCCCTTCTTTTCAATATTTATATGCTCCCACTGGCTCAGGTTATAACAGGAAATAGGATTAGCTACCATAACTATGCGGATGATACACAGCTCTACATCACGATGTCACCAGGTGACTCTGAACCCATCCAATCACTGAATAGATGCTTAGAACAGATAAATATGTGGATGTGTCAAAACTTTCTCCAGCTGAACAGAAACAAAACTGAAGTTATTATCTTTGGACCTAAAGAGGAGCGAACTAGAGTCAATGCACAGCTTCAGTTATTACAACTGAAAACCAGCAATCAGCCCGAAACCTGGGATTAGTGATGGACTCTGACCTGAACTTTCAGAGCCACATTAAGACAGTCACAAAGTCGGCCTTCTATCACCTGAAGAACATCTCCAGGATTAGAGGACTAATGTCTCAGCGCGATCTAGAGAAACTCATCCATATCTTTAGCCGCATTGATTACTGCAACAGCATCTTCACAGGTCTGACTAATAAATCAATCAAACAGCTGCAGCTGATCCAGAAGCTGCTGCTGCTGTTCTCACTAAAACCAGGAAGATGGAGACATAACACCAGTTTTAAAGTCCCTGCACTGGCTCCCTGTA
>NW_015113030.1:313363-317796 GCF_001443285.1 Poecilia latipinna
ACGCTGTATACCCACTTTTTGCACCTCTGATTCAGAACCACATTAAGACAGTCACAAAGTCGGCCTTCTATCACCTGAAGAACATCTCCAGGATTAGAGGACTGATGTCTCAGCAGGATCTAGAGAAACTCATCCATGCGTTTATCTTCAGTCGCATTGATTCCTGCAACAGCGTCTTCACAGGTCTGACTAATAAATCAATCAAACAGCTGCAGCTGATCCAGAAGCTGCTGAAGACAGAACACATAACACCAGTTTTAAAGTCCCTACACTGGCTCCCTGTAGCTCAAAGAATAGACTTTAAAATACTGTTGTTATTTTAGTATACTGTTGTTATACTGTGGTGCTAAATGGGTTAGCACCATAATACATTAAAGATCTGGCAGCAGCTCATTTGCATAAAAGTGACAGTGATGCTAAAGCAGCTCATTCTGAAAGAGGCAGAACTGAGGAGATAAAATCTCATTATCTGAGAAAGATCTTTGCAGAAAAAATTCACAAACATGTTTTGACCTGTGCTAGCTGCTTCAAAAAGGAAGAATAGGTTCCTTTTCAGAGACCGTTTCCACCAGCCCTGTTTGGTCCACTTTAATCCACCTCCAGTCCATCTGGTTCATTTGGGGGAGAGTGATCGAATTCTGAGGCAAACTCTGGTCCGCCTACAAACCTCGGTCTGGGTTCAGGTGACGTTCGAATGAGTATGTGAACGCCGAGTGGACTCGAGACCACTCCAAAAGCAGGAAGTGGACTACAGCAGGGCATTCTGGGTAAATACAACCAAAGCTAACGAGCTACTCGAGCACTAGGAGAAATGGCTCCTGGTCTTTAGCCAAAGACTAAAGAGAAATCCTCCAACCGCTAAAATCTGATGTCACATTTTAGTTTCCATCTGGTGAAGAAGGAAGTTGCACTTCAGAGGTTTTTGTGTTGTTTCCTTCAGTGGTTCTTGGTGCAGCGCCCCCACAGGCCAGGAGGGGAACAGGTTGGTTTGACTCAGAGAACCACAGCAGCTGGAGGTGGAGCAGATGATGGAGTTTTGGCTCCAGTAGAACCGGGTCGACTGGACTATAAAAACAGCCTTAAACTCAGAACGAAGTTCATTTAAAAAACACGGTGTTTATTGTTGTTGTTTTGCTTACTGACTGATTATTCAGCTTTAAAAACATCTGAAAATATGGGCCTGGTTTCCAGGTAGCTTTGTTTTAGTTCATTATATGAATCAGATTTTCTATTTTGTTGCTTCATCAATAAGGAGATTTGCTAATTTATTAACAACTGGTACAGTATAACTTTCTGTCTTTGCAGCTTTGCCACAGTTTTGACATTGTAACATCTTCTGATTTATTCAGCCGTTTAAAATGCTTCCATTCGTGTTACTATTATTATATCATGTCCAACTTTTCTCCAAAAATGATTACGTACCAAAAACTATATTTAAATCCTTCAGAATGACGCCTCAGCCTTTTACAGTCCAGATCTGCTGAAATGTTACACAACGTAAAGAGGAACATCAATCCTGATGGGCAGCATGTGATCGCTGAAGCATCGACTGGATAATTGACTCTGTGCAGGAAACACATAACGCTTACACAACACTCTCCATTATCTAACCCAGAGATTGTTTTTTTTTTTTTTCTAATTACCAGTAGATCAATAATAAGTATAGCAACACTTGACTTAATGAACCGGATTTTCAGAAGATCAACAGATATTCTTGTGTGTTTTGCTCTCATCACGTCTCTCCTCATTATCATGAAACTATTGAAACATTTGAAATGAGTCTGGGAGGTTCTAATAGCCAGATTATTAATTCAGGTTGGATTATGGTTGGATTAGTTCTGTGTGTTTACCTCAAGGAAAGATGAAGAAGATGAGGCTGATAATAAACCAGGCGCTTTTCTCACCCTAAATAAACTAATTCATCAATTTGGTTCCTTTCAGCCGTTTCATTATTCCTCTTGCAGTGTCGTTACTCAGCTGACGCTCATTTTAGCAGGTAGACATGCTTTTTTTTAAATAAATCTCTGATTTTTGTGACTCAGACTTCAGTGCTGATTCGTTTCCTTTCTTAAATGTTCTTTGCAGACTCCGATTCAGCCTCTGGAGTCTTGTTTGTTGCATTCCTGTTGCTTTTGATCTCACTTGTGCATACATTAACGTGCTTGTGTCGGCACATAACACCAATCCTTCAGCACTGGATTTCATTATGTGTGTCAGTAATGAGAGTCAATGAAAGCAGCGAGGGCTCTGATGCATTGTGTGCATGCAGTTTACATGATCTGGGCTTAATTAATGTGGGTGAGGGGCGTGCGGAGGCCGGGGGGGCGTTCGCTGTGCATTGGAGATGAGGAGGTGGTGAGTCATGGCCTGCAGACGTACGTCCAGTGGGAGGACAAAGAGGTGGACAGGCTGGTGAGACAGGGCTGGACGTGTTGCAGAGACAGAGGAGGCTGTGAGGAGGTAGAAAAAAGTGTGATGCTGGCTGTGTGTTTGTGTGGGAGGAAGGTAGTGAGGCATCTGACTATTAAATCTCTGCATATTATCAAATGTCTGACAGAAACGTCCTGTTATGTGCACAAATGTCTGCTTCATGTTTCTGTGCCAACAAATAGCCGATTAAAACAAGTTTTCATTTATTTTCATTTTGACTTCTGAAAATGTTTTATGACTTTACTTTAAATACCATATAAAGATGTTGCCCTAAATATATTTTCCTATCAACCTGTAAGTTTTTGTCTGCTATGCTTAAAAACTCATAATTACATCAAAAACAGGATATTTTGCATTTTTCACCTAGAGAGGCCCCATTTTTTCTCTGGTGCAATGCATGCTGGGCCGACGAGGCGGATAGGTTATGGTGGACCGGAGTCTGTAAACAAAAGAAGAAGTGAAGGTGGTGGCGGCTGATGAGGGCCGCCCACTAAACGTCTTCATGTGTCGTTAAACACGAGACGTCTGCTGATGATGATGGTGATGATGATGGCTTGTGATCTACTGTTTACTGAACCAGCAGGAGCTAACAGCATCTGGTAACTTTAGCCAGAGATGGCAGCAATAGCAGGAGCTAACTCCATTAGCAGGAGCTAATAATATTACTAGGCACTAAGCCTACTAGCAGGAGCTAACTCCATTAGCAAGAGCTAATAATATTACTAGGCGCTAAGCCTACTAGCAGGAGCTAACTCCATTAGCAGGAATGCGAAATCAGAACAAATTGGAAGTTAATGAATGAATGTTTAAAGTGACAGTGAAGCATATTTGTAACAAACCGATATAATAATGTAATAATGTTTTGATTTGATGCTAACTGTAAACAGCTTGAGACAGAAACTGGAGTTCTTCGCAGCTAACACACAAACTCCAGCTTTTCTGACCGACTCTCTCCTCTTCATCTGTTTGTTCCTCTTCGTCTTCATTTCAGCATGTTTATTAAACGTACTATCATTTTTTACCATATGGCAGATGTGATTTCCTTCCTCTTATTGTGTGCACTAAGGACTTATGGATTTGCAGCATGTGCAGCTGTATGTTTACCTGCCTGCCCGTAATCGGTGCATAAGGGTCTGTGCATGGGCCTCCCGCTGCAGACTGGACTGTGAATAAATAGGTATGAAGAAGTGTCGCCATGGAAACTACAGGCCATCCCTCAGATAGCAATCATCCAGCATTTTGGTTTATAATTTGATATTATTGTCAGCATGATTTTGAAGTGCTCCCTTTCCCCAGCTGCCCGACGCGTTTCTGGAACCCAATTTGTTTTTAAATGGTTATTCCCATAAAAGCTGCCTGGTGTCACATTAATGTTGCATAAATTATTTAATATTGTAGCATGTCCTGAAACCTGGAAGCTGAGAGGGACTTGCTCTGGGTTATTAGAGCCCACCCGTCACGTTGGGTTAGGATGTTTGGCTGAATCACTCTGTCATCCCCGGAGGAAAATCACCACCTCATCTTCCTCGCATCATCTTCCTCCAGCTTTTGGTTCATGCTCTACTTAGAACCAACCTAACTGTCTTGTTAGGATTGTTGGGAATCTAAAATCAACTGGAACAATGAACTATTTTTGAATTTAGGCGACAGACATTTGAATCCAACAGACAATATATCAGAATAAAAACCCACAAAATATATCAAGGGTTTTATAGTCAGAGCACCATCTGAGGATGAGATGTTCATTACTGAACCTGTAAGTCCCTTCAGGCTGTTATTATCAGAATTAATCAGAAAATAGGTCAGGTTGCACTGCCGTAGGAGCCTCTTCAAGCATTTGGTATGATGTGGTGAGTGAACCTTCATCCAGTGTGTCCATTTAGTGGCATGACATTAACATATGCCAGAGGTTCCCAAACTGTGGGGCGCGCCCCCTAGGGGGGGCGCCGTGTCATTGCAGGGGGGGCGCGGGAAGCCGTCTGGATGAAAAAAAAAAAAACATG
>NW_015113030.1:321477-323977 GCF_001443285.1 Poecilia latipinna
CCTCCCCCCCCCGTTAATCCATAGGGGGTGGGGGGCGCAGAAAATGTTTGGAAACCACTGACATATGCTATTATTGAGTTATTGTTAACCAAGCTAGTTTCCATCTGTAGTCCCTGAGCAGGTGAGTTAATGAAACAGTTTAATATCATAAAATATTCATTGAAAGTTCTCATATATGTACAATCACTTAAGTTGCTTACTTTTAAATTTCATTGAAATATCACTGAAAATATGACCATTTTTGCATGAGTAGGGACATTTTAATCTGCTTTTCTAAGTGAATACTTGCTACTTTTAATCCATCGACTGACTATTACACATCCTGTAATTATGACTATCAAAAGCAACTTTCTGCATTTTTTAAATTAACCACCATGTTTATGTCTTTGACAGTTAATCTGTTTTAAATGAAGCTTCATGTTTTTATTGCTGTTTCTTTGTTTTCCTCTAAAGTACTTTGAATTACCATGTGCATGAATTATTGCCTTTCCTAAGAGCTTGCAGGAAGCTGAGCATGAAGCATTCTTTCTCTCTGCGTAACAAGCAGGAATACTTGGGCACGTGCCTGGCACATTATGCTGCTGAGGTTTTATTATTGCTCTCCAGACCCTCCACTCTCTAATTAGTGTGTGGTATAGTGAGGTCTAGCCAGACTCACAGCATGGTTCAAGGTGTGTTTGAGATTAAGAGCCAGTAAATCCTTTCATGTAGCTGCTGGAAAACATTGGAGGTTAACGGCCAAACAAAGGCAGCGGTGGGAGTCGCTGGATCCATGTTGAATTTGCTGAGGTGAAAAATGAAAAACTAGAGCAGAGACTCATCTAAAAATATTAGAAAGTGAAATAAGTCATTTAAAATAATTCAACATATACAGAATCCTACATATAAAGCAATAAAATATAAAAACATGACAATAAAACATTAAGCATTCAGTTCCAGAGTTGTTTGTTTTTTTGAACATTTGTTACAGACTTTAAATTGACGGAGTGAGTTCCCAGGTGCAGATCCTGTCAGATGGAAAACTTTGAGCTAAAGTGTTTCTGGAGGGAACCATAAAATACAAACTGCTCTGGTAGACCTACTAATGCCCTGCTGTCACTTAATGTTTGGGTGCAGGTCTGTTTAAACATTTAAATACAGGTTTTTTTTTTCCCCACCATGGTTTGAGTTTGCATGCGTCACACTCAACCAACGCTTGTGAAAGCAGCATTTCCTTCTACTTTAGCACCCATCGATGTCTGCAGGTCATTTTCTCAGCTGGGGGAAAGAAGCGCTGACTGTTCTTTCACACATCGCCACCAACCAACCCTCCATGTCACCCACAAAAAGCACTGTGTGCTTTATAGGTTCAGATGAGCTCATTGTATTTTACACTCATCTCACCTATTTATCATTAGACTCAGCCCTTCAACCTCACTGTATGCTTTTTATTGTTAGCTAGTTTTTACTTTTGGGTATGTTTTAATGATAACATCTGAGTTCTTATCAAATGAACTCAGAAACTTAAAAAACAAACATGCATGTCATCAAGCTAAAAAAAGTTAGTTCCTGAAATGAAGAGCTCTTAGGGGATGTGGCAAGAGCTGCAAATTTGAAACGTGTTCAGACTTAAACTACTCTATAAAGATCTGAGAAATTATCTGTGAACACCAGCTCTGTCATTTTTTCCCAGTTTTTAGTTTCTGAAGCTCCAGATTAGCGGCTGAAGGACTGAAAGAGTCGGCGTCTGTCAGAAGGTTTCTCAGATACTGAAAGGTGTGTGAGAAAGGTGTGTGAGCGAGGTCACCTGCAAACTGTGACCTGTTCTACCAGTTCTGATCTTAAAGTTACGCAACTTAGAATTAAAAATAAATTTGCTTAAAGGAAATCTTATTTTTTTTAAAAACTAACATTTTTTTGACAGAAGGCTTTTGTGCTATGAGGTGGTTTTTGGTTGTATCGTCATGTGATCAACAGTCGGATGTTATTACTGGCGAGAAAGACAAAGAAGATGGTAGGAAGTGGTAGACAGACGATGGCGTGACGTTTTATTTTTAATGACTTACTGCATAAATTGATGATTTTAACTATTTTTTATTTAATGGAAACAACATGAAATAAACACTGTGTTGTTTCAACATTAGCAGAAAATCAAAGTTTTGTGCTCATTTTTAAAGGAAACCGCTGCTGATGAAAACACGACTTGCAGCATTCAGCCCTCCTGGATGCAGCAACAGCAGACAATCTGCATGTAGCGACAGCAGAGAGGAAAAGCTCCCTGAAAACAGACAGAAACCTCCAGCAGAACCAGAACCAGAACCTGGCTCAGGACAAGCAACAATCAGCCACGACCGACTGGAGGTTTAAGACAGAACATTAACACCCAGATGACCTAAAGATGGGAACTGGTTACTCTGATTAAATGTCAGAAAATTAAATTATGTGTTTTGACAGAGTGTGTAAATATCTGGTTTCCTCTGCAGCTCTGTCACATTGCCTAAAACAGAAACAGCTAAATGAA
>NW_015113030.1:328977-360333 GCF_001443285.1 Poecilia latipinna
ACCCTGCTGGAACTGTGACTTTTTAAAATTATATTTAAATATTTGTTTATGACAGTCTTAAAAATTTTCTAATAAATCATGTGCTTTAATTTACATTACCTGGAAACTTGATATGTAACAGGACAGGTTATGACCCCAGATTAAACTGAAAATGGCATGAAGGAGCCGTAGATATTATTTGTTTTTGTAGAGAAAACTGGCTTTTGATCAGATTTAAGAAAAACTCCAATGCAAAAACAGCAGAGGTAGAAAACAGAAAAAAAGGGCAAAATTAGCATTAACAAGAACAAAGTGGATATTTTAATAGAACCTGTGGCTTTTATTTTAAATACTCTGCAGAAGTCTTGGTTAAAAATACAGTTTCTAAAGTAAACAGCTAAAAGATGCTAGTAAGCAAAAAGTACCTCATTAAAATTCAAGTTCTGACGTTTAGTTAGGAATATGTAAAATCTGAAAGAAATAGTGGTGGTTAGGGTTTGATGCTAAACTACTGAATAAATAGGCATGAGATCAAAGATAGAAATGTGGACGCTGACATTAGCATTAGCTGCTACATGTTTAGCATTGAGATGCTATTTTAGGCTTGAACAACTTCACTGATAAGCTAACTCCTTTTAGCACAACTTTTAACACAACAGTAGTCTTTTCCAGCGTCCCATCAGACCAGTTTGAAGCAGAGATGAACCCCAGTGGGACCAGAGAGAAGCAGTTTCCACCGTTGCTGTTAGCAGATGTAGCTGGTGCGTTAGACTAACAGGCTTACCAGAAACGCCAAATACAAAGGTTCCTGATGGAACCTGTGTGCAAAAAGATAATAATTAGAATAAAAATAATAAATTCATTAAATTGATGTAATTAATTGGAATTGACTTGTTAAATATCAGTATCATCTCGATGTGCGTCTGTCACTCATCAGCCTCTAATCTGTAAATCCTCTCAGAGCAGGTTTGCCTCCTAAAGTAAACGCCTGCTGTGCATGCATAGTGGCTCATTTGTGAACGCACCGGTGCGTTGGGACTCAGTCAGACGTGATAATTAGACAGACAGTATATTGATTGACACATATGGGAGCTCCTGTCCAGCAGCTGTGATCCGTTTTAAAAGGTGGACGGACCGATCAGAGGAGATGCGCTGGTAGAAAACCAGACGAGGGAGAGAGGAGGACAGCAGCTGTGCTTTTCTAGAGACACACTCAGCATGTTCAAGATCACAGCGCCTCTGTTTAAAGCAGTTACCCCACTGGCCTGCCCTTGTTAGACACGGGCCAGAGAACATGCTCAGATCATGCTAAGAGTTTATCTTCTCATGCTGAGCTGGGTGAAAGAAGCACGCTGGTAACCACTCAGGAAATGCATGGCATCTGCTCTAGAGCTACATATTTTATTAAATTATTTGTAGGCAAAAGGTTTTCTCGGCTACATTTGCAAAGGAATGTCCTGGTTCTGCTGCTCCTGTTCGATCAGCGTCTAATAGTGTCTGCATTCTTGACTCTAAACAAGCAGGTGATTCATGGCTGTGAAAGTCCTTTAAGGATCTGCTCAACAAACAAAAGACGGCAGAATTAATGACGTCTAGAAACAGAGCAAAGTTCAGCAGCCAGTCAGAAATCCTTCACAGTTTCTGTAGCCCGGAGAGTAAAATCATAATCATACCCTGTAATCACTTAAGGGTGTAACATTTGAATGTATTAAGAGATTTTAATATGTGATATAGTGTAGAAATCCATTCAATATTGTTTTTTTTCCCTTTTAAAATAAAACGGCAAAAAGTGAATAACTGTTGTTTTTTTTAAACTAAAATGGAAAAACAAAAATAAAAAAAAACTATAGAATATTTTTACTTCCGTCTGCAAACTGAGACCGAGGTTCGTAGGCAGGCCAGAGTTCGCTTTGTTGAGTTTGATTACGCATTCACACCTCTGGACTTCTTTGGCAACTTCCAACATAACTGCATGTTAAATCAACAACCAAATGTTTCCTTTTGGATTTAGATAGCTAAAGCAAAAGTTAAACAGTGGGATTTGTAGTTGGTTTGTTTTACATTTAGGTTTTGAAAATGCTTTAGTTTCAAGCCTATAATCTGAGTCTCATCTGGTTTTTCTGAACATTTCAGATCTCCAAAAGGTTGATTATTTTCTGTCTGTTACGTGTTGTGACAGAAAGCCATCAGTCGTTGGTAATTATCCTCTCTGGAAGGACAGGGATGAATAGAGACGGACGCATCTGGACGCTGAGACGAGCCAATGTTTTCAATGCCAAGTATAAAAGCCTCAGTCGTGTGCTTACACACACACATTAGCATGATTAAAGGAGTGTGACTGAGCATGTTAATACTTCAACCCCCACTTATACATTATTTATATGATGCCTTCAAATGGCAGTTATCTCAAACCAGGGGAACCATGCAAATGAACCAGAGGTAAATTAGCCTTTTTTCTTGGTGCTTTTAGTTGATGGTTTTTGTGTTGAACAGACGGAAATTACAGCTGTAATCTGAGTTATTAACTGCTGTGGCTGGTTCATATTCATCACTCTCACTTCTCTGTTGTTGCACCTGCATCATCTCCTCACCAGTAAAATTACAGTGTTTAAACCTCGACTTCTCATTAACCTCCCACTTCAGGGGGACGATGCCCTTGAATCCTGGCAAATCCTCCCTCAGAAAAAAAAACATTATAAAGGCGTTGTCATCAGCAACATCTTCAAGGACAAAGGCTCCCTCCTCCCTTCCTGCCATTCACCTGGTGACTCTGGTTTCTAGGGAACCGGTTTGTGCAGTGACAGCGTTCAGGTACGCCGACTGTCTGGATGACGAACACAGACTTGAACCTGCCAGGCAGCAGGGAACCTTGGGTTTGAGGAAGGAGCAGATATTTCCTTGTAGATCCTAATAATAGGGAGCCAAAAAGTGATTATGTGATGGAAGAACACTGTGGTGGTGGTGGAAGGACGGGGAAATCTCGTGATCTGAGGAGAAGGCATGCAGGTACAGTAGATACACTTCCTTTGCTTTCTTTTTGTTGTTTTACTGCTGGGGCAACCAAACAGAGTCAGAAAACTTCTTATTTTTGTGCCACGAGGAGGGTCGTCTGAGAAAATTATCTTAAAGGAAATGCTCTGAACCATAAATATCCTGGCAGTGGTGAGAAGGTGTATGTGGGTGATGCCACCTGTAAAACATCCTAGACATGCAGCCTGTTTATTTTGGCATGCCTAATGCAAGATGACTGTCAGAGTTTGATGCATTTTTTTATTCCCCAAATGAAAATGCACTATTTAGTTTGAGTTTATTAATCCAGTTTTTTTTTCATTCATCTGCTTCAACAAATTTCAGCACATCAATAGAGTTACAGTTCAGAGAATCTGAGATGTTGCTGATTGGAGGTCAGATGCACTTTTCCGTCTTCTAAAGCTGATAAATGTTGCCGATAACCACAAAGAGAATGTGTGTTGCAATATATGATTCCTTCACACCACACTTTGATTATGAGATAACATAAACTAAATATGTTTCACACAAACATTCTTCTGAGGATCTGATAAGTCTCAAACAAGTCACGACTCATCGACTATCCTGTATAAACAAACTGTACAGTAACCCTTGAAGTCCGGCGTCGATGGACATACATGTTGAGAGGAATTCACAGGGAACATTTGGAGTCGGGTTTTTAGACGCTGAGACGTGTTTTAACTTTCGGTTTTTGTTCCCACTTGTCAGGAACAGACATTATAAAAGGCTTAAGAGGCTGGATTCCTCAGTCACACAGGTTCTTCTCTGAACACATGTTCACACATGTAACAACATGTTTTACATGGGATAAACGTGAAAAAGAAGAGATTTTTGTGAAGCATCATGTCTTTTTGTGTTGTGTATAGTGCAGGCATATTGGGATGAAGTGTGTAAAACTTCCATTTATCTGCTGCATCAGGGCAGGGTATGTAACATTAGCTATTAGGCTCAGTGTTGGGTTCACTTCCACTATTGTACTTACAGAGCTAATTTTTCCTTTAGCTTTTTTTTAACTTTGAAAATGTTTGGCACAGTTAGCAGCCCTTAAATTGATTTTTCTGGATAAATTCAAACATGCTAATTTACTTGGTTGTTTGTGAAGAATCTGTTGAATAAAGTTTGATATCTGTGTTCAAAGTCTGGTTATCAATTATTAAGAGTCCTTCAAGTAGATAGATGTTTATATCCATGCTCTTATTTTGAAATGGATGAAGGCAGCAGCAAATGATGTTTATTCTGTTCCCAGAATGCATTGCTGTACTTCTACTTTAAAGAGTCTAAAATCTACTGATGTCCAATGTCTGGCCATCCATCCATCCATCCATCCAAAAAAAACTGACTGTAAAGAGGTTTCTTTACAGTCAGTTTTTCGAGCTTGAACACCAACTACTGTAGAAATATCAGCCATGAATCCAGTAAGTTTTGCATTAATAATTTAGTATTTGCTGAAAAGGCGTTGAGATCTTTGGAAATCTGAGTTTCTGAAAGTGTCAGATTTGTCTGACCCAGTGGTTCTTAACCTGGGTTCGATCGAACCCCAGGGGTTCGGTGAGTCGGTCTCAGGGGTTCGGCGGAGCCTCTGCCGCGGAGGTAAAGACACACTGTGTAAAGTCATGATGGCGCCCCGCTTTGCCATCACTTGCTGCAGAGGATCACGTTACATTGCTGAGCCAATCAGAGCTGCGGAGGAGCCCTGATTGAAGGAGCTCCACTCTCAGCAGGGATTTGAACTTCTGTCTTTAATTACTTCAGCAAAGTTCACCGTTTTTACCAAATTCTGTAGCTTTCGGTGTACTTCTAAATCTGCTCCTTAGTCGCATCTTTTCGGGCCTGCTACTGCCTCTAGTGGCGTGGGGGTGGTAACACAACTAATATAATTACATTACTAAATCAGAATACCGCAAAGTCTTTATTATTATTAATTTTGCATTCTCTTAAGAATGTAGAGCTAATTAAATGATCTAAACAAGACCTTAACGTGATTCCAGTTTCTCTCGATGGCCAACCTGTTGAAACTGTGGCAAATTTTAAATACCTTGGCTCGTTCCTGGACAGTCAGCTCAACCTTTCTGAAAACACTGACTATATTTTGAAGAACTGTTCTCAGAAACTCTACCTTTTAAGAAGACTTGGTGATCATGGGGTGAGTCAACTAGACTCTAGCTGGGTCACCCCTATGTCTTGAATTTGGAGGGGGGAAAATCATATTTTATTAATCACTACAGAAGGGTTCAGTGAATGCGCATATGAAACTGGTGGGTTCGGTACCTCAAAAAAGGTTAAGAGCCACTGGTCTGACCAATGTGTGGCAGGGAGAGCATTCCTGCACCATTTGAACCAGATTCTCTCTGGAAACTTTTATTAGAGATTAAAGTTGGCCCATTTCATCATCTTCTGTTCTTCTGATCATTATAATCAACATGTAGAAGATTTTTAGATGACATGTAATCTATTTTTGCTAGAAATGAAACAAAGAAACAAGAATACATTGCCAGATGCTCAGCAAACTTCCATATTTGCAGATTGTTTCTTGACATTTTAGCAGTAAAGTAAAAACTTGTTTCAGTTCCTCTATTGATAATGTGAATAAATGTGTTTTCCTCTTACTGTAAATCAAAGAAATTCCTGCAAACCATGGAGTTATCTGTGGTTTTCTCTCTTTCTCGCAACTGATCAAGGTCACAAACTCAAGTTGTTCTTGTTAGTAAATGTTGACCAACATCGCAACCCTTTGTGCACGTGATGTCTGAAGTTTCTCCTTTTGTTTGAGTTTTCACTGTTTTACGTTGCTGATAGTTGAAATGCTGAGGTTATATTTTGAAAAATACAAAACAAAAAAGAGGAAGTTAATCTACAAGAAGAAGAAGTTTTGGGTCAGACAAGTCGCTGGAAATGCAAATTCTCAGCATCGCTCATCATTAAGCAGCTAGTCAAACATAGGGTCACAGATGTTTTTTATGTTATTTATGTGTGCATGTTGGTCAGTGTAGACGTGGAAAAGCATACCCCAGTTTTAGAAACAATGGATGTGAGGAATCACATCTGAGGAGAGGGAGTGGCAGGTTGAGTCTGGTTTGGAGTGAACTGACTCTCTTATAAGCTGCTTCCATGTTTTAAAGTCTCCAAAAGGAATTTTTCTGGGTTTGTGTTGTGTAAAAAAGGAGTTTGTATGTCTGCATGTGGGCGTGTCTGCGTGCAGGAACAGCAGGCAGGCTGGCCATGAGGACTCCAGATGGTGTGTTGAGAAAGCCCTCCTTTAATCCCTGAGCCAGAATATTACCTCCCCTACCCCCACTTCACACACACGCACACACACACAGAAATATAACTGAATCAGTTTCCCCCGCCCCCATGTAGAGAGGCAACTTTTCCTTTAAATGTCATCATTGACGCACTGAGTTTAGCTCTACTGCACTGTTACATCCGGACTGATCCGTCCTAAATACTCAGCTCAGGTCAAGAAAAGCGTGACCCCCCCATGAATTAGGTACTGAATGTGTGCAGCAGAGATGGGTAAGCTGGTCAGAGATGATGGGAAGATGGATGAAGCTAAATCCAGGACAATCCTGGAGGAAAACTTGTTTTTCTGCAGAAGATCTGAAACTGGTGAGGTTCACCTTGTAGTGTAACAACGAGCCGAAACATCCAACCAACGACATTCTGGTTTAGATCAAGATCTGTTGTATTATAATTATTATTTTTGCTAAATTTTAGTTCTATTTTTATGTGAACTCACCACTGACCTTACCCATATTGCTCTGAGAGGTCAGTTTCTGTGTCACTGATAAATGATGGTGGCTAGCTGAAAAGCTAGCTGCGCTAACCCTAAAGCTAACAATAAAGTGCTATACTATACCAACATCATATTTAGCAGAAGCTAATACTAAAGCATTCAATTCAACTATATATCGTGAAAAGTACCAACAAAAATATATAAAATAAATATATGTAAATTTTGCATGTAGGTCATGTAAGTGTTGAATACTTTGGTGTGTACCTCATTAATTTGCTAGTTGTATATTTAACATTTGGTCATAAAGCTTCTGGGGGGGAAGAGGAGAGGAAACGGAACCCCCTTCAAATTAAGAGCATGAATGTAAACAGCTAACTACTTGAGGAAAACTGTTGGTAGCTAAAACTCCAGCACAGATGTTGAACTTCATTCAACTGAAGGTTTACAAAACAGGTAAATTAAAACTTTATAAATAATTAGAAAAAATGAATTCATTGGAAGCTAAGCGCATTAAACATTTTAAAAGTTAGCAAAAGTGCTAAACAAAAAATTAGCTCTATTATTAGCGCATTAGTTGACATGTGAACACCACTGACAAATACACCAAAGAGTTTTAATACTAACACAAAATGAAATATTTACATGGATAAACATTTAATTTGATCCCAAATTAAAGACTGAATAATTATTTTTTAGGTAACTGATTCCTGGTATGTCCCTAAATATCTTTTATATGTTGCTGTTGGTGTAAAAGGTGAAAGCTCAGAATGATGGTTTGGCCGATCATTGTGACCTTTATTGAAATGATGCTGAAGGTGGTGAGAAAATAATAGAATATTTATAAGATTAGTGGTTTGGAATCTATCTGGAAATATTAATTTAGGGGAAACTAAGTGTGTTAAACATTTCCAAGTTATTTTAAGCGCTACATTCAAATTAGCGCGTAAGCCCTATTAATGGATTATCAGATTAGCAGAAGTGTGTGCACTATAGCCCACTGTTCCACTAAACAGAGATTAAATTAGATCAATAAAGTTTTGATTTGTGCTGCTGTTTGAGTAATTTTTATGTTAAATGGTTTACGTGTGATACTGCAGTCATGTTTGTCACACTTCTGGTTTCAGCTCTGGTGTTTCCTCCTTCACTCTGTTGTATCTGTGAGCTCTAATCTGTATGAGAGGATCTGCTTTATTAAAGGGCCGTGTGATTGGTGCAGTCTCATCGCTGCTTTTACGACCACTACTGTTTTCTCTTTAATCTTTTATGTGCATATTAACCGACTGTGTGGAAAGACTGCTGGGTCTCCCCACGGATCACATCCAGGCTAATTAGGGTATATGTCTCCAAGGGGCGCTAGGCTCCTTTCCATTTACTAAACAAAGCAACGTCTGCTCCAGGTTTGAATGAATGCAAATGGAAGGAAAGTCTTTGGTATCAAATTCCTCTCTGTTATAGTTTGTCAGTTTTATATTCTGATACCCGTCCTCACTCATCATCCCGGTGCTGGTCCTAAGTAAAACATGTTTTTTGATTTTGCTTTTAGCTCCTTGTTTGCAGAACAACAATTTTTGACGTTTTACAAAGAAAGAAATAACTCTGTTCTGTTTGTTGCGTTTTTTTTGTTGCAGAAAGGAAAGGCAAAACTCCATGCTACCAGACCAGAAGCGCTGATGATGAGGCCTGCATAGCGGTGAAAATCGACCAGTCCAGAGGTAGGAAGCATCGCTTCTGTTTACCTCACCTGCTGCCCGTTTTACGTGCAGGCTTCCACCGTCGGATAGAAAACTGGGACATTTATGGGAATTAGAAGAATTAGGGGTTAAAAACAGTTTCCACAATAAATCTATATCTGATGATTCTATAACAGTGATTAGGCTTTATAGCTTCTATAAAATCACCACAGTCTCCACAGAAGGATGTGAGAGGAGAAAACTTTAGAGGAATTTCCAGGCTTCTTGTTTAAGCCGCTCGTTTCCTCGCCTGTCCTGAAGGAGCTGAAGCAGCTTCGCCTCGTTTGTTTCTAGCTTAAAATCTGCTAACAATCCAAGGTGATTGATTCTATTTCTGCCTCAGAGCATCAACTCTGTAAAACCTTTAGTGTGACAGAAGGCTGGACCCCCTGGCTCTGTAGACGGCTGAAAGCAGAAGTCCTTGTTACAGTTTACTGAAAATACGAGGTGAAACTGAAAATATAACGGCACAAAAAGCAGCTAAAAATCCCTGAAAGAGCCATTTTCAGTCTGACTTGCTAGCAGGTAACTGTTGTTTATTTGATACAGATGGGTAAAACTTCAGCGATGCAGATGCTACTTTATGCAAATTTGACATTGATGAGAATTTCCTGCAGTTTCTGTTGGTTCTGCAGTGTGGGAGGTTTGAAGCTTTCTTTTGTCATGCATCTCTTATGGTATCACTACAGAGGAGGAGGGGGCGGCATGTTTGCATTAAAACCTGGAATATAAGAGAAAATGCAGGATGAAAAGTCAAAGGGTTGTTTGTCTCCCAGGCGTTCTGCCTCTGACTGCAAAAATAAAACAGAAGCTGCGAGTTCCTGCTCTATTCTTATCACAAAGGTGTGCGTTTATGGGGGGCGTGTCTGTTTCACTCTGATAAATCAGTTCTTTCTGGTTTTCTCTGACTTGCTTTCTCCTTTTCACACACTTTAATTCTGTCATCAATTTATTTTTTTCTTGGAAAACAATTTAGTGTTTTGCACAGGTTTTTCTTTGTCAGCTGGAGCTCTCTTTATAAGCAAGTAATTATCCAGAACCTCCAGTTTTAATTTTTTAAAGGAGCGATTCATTTTGGAATTAAACACTGCATGTATTTGACTTTTAATTCATGTTGAGCATAACTTTTTGCCTCACTGTTGTATGTCAGCAACTGAAAACGTGAAAAATGATATTTTGTCTGTTTTATTTCTTGGCTGCATCTGAAAACCTCTGGGCCTCTTAAGGCCTTCAGAAATCACTTAAAGGAACAACAGACAGTTATTTTAGTAATCAGTTATTCTGACAGTTAATTCATTTATCAGATTTTTAAAATGATCACATTCTGCAGATTTTTCATTTAACCGCTTTTGCCTTTTTAATATAATATTAGAAATGCATTTAAAATGCAAATGAATGATTTAGTTCAATTGTAGCATCTTCACTGTGTTCTGTGACTCCAGATGGTTGAGGTAACTAGCTGCTAATTTACCCTTTCTAGCTAGCTAGCTTCATTGCATCTATCATGGATAAGTGCAATTTTATTGCCACTTGGTTGGACGACGTTTGTACATTTCTGTGGAGATATAGGTCTTAAATTGTGTCATAATCTTAAAAATGTCTTAAATTTGAGTTGGTGAAACCTGAAGAAACCCTGACTTTCCATTGAAAGCTTGTTTAAAAGGCTGTTGCTTCCTAGCTAGTTGTCTAGTTGTCAGGTGACATGTTGAGGTGATGTTTCTGTTGGGCATGTTGCTGCAGGCAGGCTGCAGCTCCTCTGTTAACCTTTGCTCAGCTCTAAACTTTGAAGCTGCTCTGAACTCGTCCTGTGCATCAGGTTGCCATGGCAGCCAGTTTCCAACATGAGATACTCATCTGCACCAGTTTCTCACCTTAGCCATCACAGGAAGCCCTGAAACCCAGAGAGGGCTCCCAGCAGACCACAGCGCCGCCGCAGCTGGCGGATCCTCAAACTCTGGGCCGCGTTCTGTTTCAGAGCGACCGGGTCGCAGCGATCCACTGCGCTCTGCCTGGACGCTCATTCACACCAGCACTGAACCAGAGCACACAGACAAAACGGATCAGCTTTAGGTTTTATCATCTGTAGTGTCTGTTGATTTAAAATTTACTCTAAAATATGAGGGATATTTATGAATTTAACTGTAAAAATAACAATAATTCAGGTTCAACTGGATCCAAATTCAGGTAAAAATCCAATCATTGATCAAAGGAAAACCAGTGAGTTGTTTTTTGCTCTGCCTGAGCAAACATGGGGCGACAGTGGACATTACAATAACTGACTTAACCATCTCATTATGATCTGATGCTTCATGTGTGCTTAAAATGAATGACAATTATTGATAAAAGTCTAGAGATTTTATGATTAATTAAAACCCAAAATGACTTAGATTGGTTACTTTAGCTGTTTTTAGCTCTTTTTTTCTCTTGTTTACATCAATAAATGTTGATAGATTTGAATATAAGGATTCAATTTAATTATTGTGGACTGCTATGATGCATTAAGTCATGCTAATGAAAAAATATGTAAATGTTCTCAAACTGTAATACATGTCAGATGTATTTTTACTATTTTTCCTCCATTAAGTGCAACCGTTGTTGTTGGCAGGACACCACGGCTGCAGGGATGTGCAGGGTTGACCTTTGCTACCTCTGTGTTGTTGTGAGGATGATGATGCGTTTTTAGTCAATAATGCTCAATCATTCTGTTTTTTTAGAGCCGCAGGTTTAAACGCAGCTGCTTGTCCTCTCCACCCGTCTGTTTGTGAGCGTTGTGCTTTGGTTGGAGGCGTTTCAGATGGGAAATTAATGATTGGAATCCATTCTGGTCCAACTGGTTCCCTGAAAGAGCGAGGTGTCATTCCTTCCTCACTGAGCAGTCAGGTGTCAAAACTTCAGCAGCATAAACACACACCCCCGACATTCATTCAGCTGATTTTCACCACAAGCCTTTCTGTCCAGTCGGTGCTGTTGACGTGAAAGCTTCCGGCTCGAGTTGGGTTTGCTTCTTCTTTTTGTTTGTAAAACAGCTCAGAGGCGATGCACTGCCATGTCCTCTGGCAGTTTATTTAAAGAGCAATAAACGTATAACTAGACTGGGACCAGGAGCAGCTGCAGAACATGGACAGGTCAGAGCTGACTTCGGTTAAAGGTACATGCTAGCCCTGGTTTTTACCGGCATAATGTTAGATTTTCACAGAATAATGGTTCATTTAAAAAGTTAACAGAAACCATTTTAGTTGTTTGCTGTGATGAGCTCTGGTCAGGTTTACTCTGTAAAAACATAAAATCTTACTGCAAATATCTTATTACACTTAAAATAAGACAAAACTAAATTACAAGTAACTTTTTAAGAAGATGTAGGAGCTTGTTTTAGGTCAATAATTTCTTAATATTGATTATTAAGTACTAGAGCAAACTTCCAGAAAACTGAAAAAGAGCTGAAACACTGAGTTTCTATGAATCAAAACTAAAACCCACCTGGTTAGAGCTGCTTTTAAACCATAATAAATGGAATATTGACCAATTGATGATTTTTATGTTGACACTCTACAAGTTGTAATGTTTGCTACCGGTCAGCTTGTAGGTGGAACAGCTGTTATCCCATCAGTTGGATCATGTTTGTGTCTTAAGCTCCCGACTTGTGCTGGTTGTTGTGAAAGTTTGCTTAGCTTTGTGTGTGTGTGTGTGTGTGTGTGTGTGTGTGTGTGTGTGTGTGTGTGTGTGTGTGTGTGTGAGGGAGGAGTTTAGTGCGTTTCTCTCAGACTCCCTGCTGGGCTGAGTCACTCAGCCTGGGAAGATTGCATGGAGCCTAAACTTAGCTTCCTTGTGGGAGCGAACGGCAGCATCCCCTGACTGAAGACTGGCTTTGCATCTGTTTGTCCGGCCGGTCTGAAACCCGCGGTGAGTGGATTTACTGGGATTCTCTCTGGTGAACGTTTGTGTTTGAGCTCGGCTCTGCAGCAGACTATCTGCTCAGTATGTGGAAAAAAACAGAAATCTCACGCAGTTTCCTGCCCATAAGTTATCTGATGATTTATGAGACGCTGGCAGTGTCTCAGCCTTTTGGACAGCAAACAGTCTAAATGTAAACAGTGTTGGCAGCATGTAAAGCGCCCAAATTAACGTTATTGTCATGATTAAAGTTGCTGTGACTGAGTAAAAGTCGCCTCTTTGTCAAGAAGAAGGAGAATCTGTACCTGAGATTCCTGTGGGGCCACAACGCCTTAGTTTCAGGCTCTGATGCTCCTGGGCTCGGCGCTGGGCTGCTGGCAGGGTGGGACCCGCCACACGGCTCACACAGGTGTGTCTTTTGTTTTTCTCACCCGCTTCTCTTACTCATGTAGCTTTCAGCACATATTTTACCAGCAGGAAATGATTGGGCTGCTGGTGGGGAGGAGAGAAGTATCTGAAAAATGTCCTGGCTGTGAGGGAGTCTCAGAAAAACCTGTCCACCTGCATAGTTCAGGGAAACATCAGTTTTCTGTTGGTCTCTAACTGTTCTCTGTTTTTTAAATTTTCTTTACCCTAAATGGAGACATTTTTAAGTTTTTAACTGGACATTTTTGCTGCGGCACATGCGACCCAAATCCAACTTTTTCCCAGCAGTCTGATTTTAGCCCAATTTTGGTCTTTTCACCCAAAATAAAATCTGATCTGTTCCACTTTTGCATGTGGAAATAAATCATGTTTGATGGTTTTCAAAATGTCTGCAGTCTGAACGGTCATGTCGCTTTTTATCCAACTTTTACGTCGTTGATGTGAGACATTCGTTATAATTCTACACCAGAAGAAGTCAGACATGCTAAATCTGAACATAAACAATGGCTGACAATTATAATTATGAAATTATGAAAGCAGTTTGTGTCTATGCAGCACATCGAATCACATAACGGCCTAGTCAAAGTCTAGATATAAATCTAATTGAAAAGTTGTCACAAGCCTTGAAAACTGATATTCTGGTAGAAATGTTAGATGTTCACAGCTGGTAGAGATGAACCCTAAAATGTTTTCTGCAGTTTGAATTCATGGAGGCTGAATACAAATGCATGCCACACTTTTCAGATCTTTATTCTTAAAAACATGGAGGATTTCATTCAAGTTCTTCTTAAAATTGTAACATGACAAAAGATTAAAACCTTTAAGAGTCCAGCAGGTGTTCACATTAAAGAAGAAGAATTGGAAAATGTCACCTGAATAAATTTATCTTTATAAACTCACTTTAGACATGGTCGGAAAAAGAAAACAAAATGTTTTACTGAACTGAAATCATTTCAAGATGATGCCTGAACCACTGAAGATTCCTCTGTAACTTCCTCAGATGCAAGAAAACAAAAGAGGATGTGATCTGTGGCTGCAGATGCATAAATTAAGGTATAAGGAACAAAGCCATTCAGGCTTTTAAAAATAAAATGATGGCAGCGACACGGACTCTGTGTGCAAAGAGGAAACGATCTGAGCATCTCCAGGGTCCAGCCAGCGTCGCTTCAGACCCTTAAAGCCGTTAAAGATCAGAATGTATAGATTTTTATTAACTGAAACTTCATTTTTCACTAAAGTTGGTTAGAAAACGGTAACTTTTGTACCATCGGTTTGATCATTAGATCTCTGAGGTTCTGCAGGCTCGGTGGGTTATTTCAGGCTCTAGTTTGGATAATTCTTTATTTTTAGGGACATTGCTTGTTTTCTGTTGCAGAAATAGATGTTTGTGCTGGACTGATGCATTCCTCTTTACTGGTTTTACAGGCAGTGTGAGAACTGCTGCAGATATTCGGTCGTCTTCTAACCGTCGCTGTGTTGTATTTATAGGCACGTGTTTATTAGAGTGGTGGCGGTTGCTATAATAGGTGTTAAAACAAAAGTTTACTTTGAGATCTTCACATTTCATGCATCTGCTGCACAGCTTTAACATCGGCGTGCAGACAGCTGCAGGCTCTGAGCGTTCTGCTGCGTCTTCAGAGGAGAGGCAGAGCGAGGCGATGATCACATCCACCAGCCAGACATGGAAACCTTACATTTTTAAAATAAGCTTTTAAAGCCTTTATTTCACCTGCTCAATAATAGACTAAAGTAAATTACAATTTTATTGAAATCAACAAAACAGATCAGCAAATCATTGTAGAAACAAAACTTAATAAAAACAGTTTCTGCAAGATTTGCTTTTGAGATTAAAGACACTCCAAAAGTAAGATGAATGCAAAAATAAATAAATAAATGTGATGGCTAATATTCTTTTTTCAAGAAAATGTCATCCATGTGTAAAAAAGATTTTCCCTAAAAGATGAAAAAGTGCCTATTTGTGTCAACAAACTCTGCTTCTGCGCCGGATTTAAAGGAACTCGGTGTTTCAGCTGTTTTTCAGTTTTCTGGAAGTTTGTTCCAGATTTGTGGAGCACAGAAGCTGAATGCTGTTTCTCCACGTTTGGTTCTGGATGCAGAGCAGAACCAGAACCAGAAGACCTGGGAGGTCTGGAAGGTCGATACGACACCAGCTGGTCCTTAATGTGCTGTGGTTCTGAGCCGTCCCTTTATAGAAGGCCGACTTTGTAACTGTCTTTATGTGACTCTGAAGGTTTGGATCTGCACCAGGCTTCAGCCTGCGCTCTAGTTTCTGTCTGTAACAACTGAAGCTGCTGCTGCTGCTGATCGTTGCTCTTTAGGTCTACAGATAGTAGCTGATCTGGGATCTGCTGTTCTCCTCCTCTGGTTGTCAGAGAATCAAAGCGTTTCTGCAGCGTGGCGCCGTGGCTGCCTGTAATTTTCAGAACGCAGCGGTCTGCCGCTCTTCCCAGACGGCTTTAATAAGAAGATGCTGGAATAAGTGTGAGACCAGGAGCAGCAGCAGCTTTCACCAAACTCTCCAGTTAGGAGAAACGATTATTTTAATGTTGATGATGAAAATAATTAGACATTTTGACACTTCCACGTCTGGGTTTGTGTTGCCTTGGTCTTATCTGCAGCAGTGATCAGAGCAGCTGCAGTTATTTCAGTCCAAGCTGAAGCTGACTTCCTGGAGCTCCGGTTTGTCTCAGGATGAAAACGATCGGTTCACAGGAGGCATTTGAGCTCCGTTCCTATAATAACACACAACTTGTTGACTGTTTTCTTGTGATGGCTTCATGTGGCTGCGAGGGGAAGCCAACCAGCTTATCAAGAGAAATTTGTCGAGGCCGTGTTGCTAATTAATCGGTTATTTCAGGAAGGTGGTCGTGCCGAACGCAGCGTGGGATCGTTTCCAGGCAGACAGCTCCTCCAGCTACTGCCTTTAATTTAGGGCAGACTGCATGAAATTAAAACTGTGAGTATGTGATTCTGTGGTTGTTTCTCCCTCTTTATGCTTCAGGGCTGGCCAGATAAAGATCATGTTAAGCAAAATAAATATGGTTCTCTAAGCACCATTTTGGCCCAAACTAACAATTTTTAGCAAACAGACTTCATCCTGAGAGGCGCTCCACACGTAGAGCGAACACCAGAAACTCTTCATGTAGTCTGTGTTTAGACGGTGAGTGTTTCACTGGATAAAGCACAAAGAATGGAAGAAAATGCTTATCGGTTTCACAAACCTCTTCATGTAGTTATGCACAAGACAAAATAATAGATTTATGATGCAGAAATCATCAAAGCACTTTAGTTTTGCAGATTTTGTGAATATAGAGTAATTGACTGTTTTCTTTATTCAATTCAGTTTATTTCTGCAGCACCGTTGCCCGGTGGATTGGCTTAGACGATGGACGGATGAATGGTTTTAACATATTTCCTTCTAAAATGTTTTAAATATTCAAATACAATTCCTACTCCATAAACTAAAAGTGATTGTGGTATTTGTGTAATTTGTGTTTTAATTTTTTGAATGAATCGGTGTGTATTGCAGCACTTAATTATTAATCAATGACTAAATTTGAAATCACTGCTCTGATTTGGTTGAGTCTCAACCTGCTGTGATTTTGTTCCAGACGTTTAGCTGAGTTTTGTAGACAAACACACACCTGTCATGGTTGAATCAAATGTTTGCTGCCCATTTTGAAGAGTGGCAAAGACAAATGAACCTCTGTGTAACACATATTTATGTCCTGTGGAAACGGGAGGTCATAGCTTATTGATAAAAGGTTCCTCAGCATTCTGCTCAGTTTTAAGACTCAGAATGAGAATGAAAAGAGCCAGTAGGGGGCAGAAGATGCGGCACTGGTGATTTTTCTAAGGGTAAAAAAATATCACATCGTAATGTTCTTAAAAAAATTGCTGGGATTTGGTGCTTATCAAGAGATTCATTTATTTTCAGGCTTTTTACTCATCAATAAAAGCGCCATACTCACAGTCTGCGTCCGGCCTAAACGGAGTGGCCCCTTTAAATGGAAACTAATGAACAAACTTAATAGTTTGGAACTATTTAGAACTTGTGGAAATGTGAATCCTTATTAGGACATTTTCTCTGCCAGTCCGCTTGACAAAGCCACATGTAGTGTGTGTGTGTGTGTGTGTGTGTGTGTGTGTGTGTGTGTGTGTGTGTGTGTGTGTGTGTGTGTGTGTTGAGGTCAGAGTGAGGTTGGTTTAGTCTCCAGTAAACACTGCCTGTCTGTGTCTGTTGCTCCATCTAAACAGTCATGCTGGTCCGTCTGGACCAGCTGGTCAGGAAAAGTCTCAACAGATGGATTATTGGTGAGATAATCGGGCCAATATTTGGTCTGTTAGTCTTGATCTTGTCCATATCTGTGGCTGTAGCGGAGCAGTAAATGTTCCAGTTTCTGACTTTTCCAGAGCTTTGTTTGTCATTTTCAAACTTTCAGTAGTTACACCTGCTTTGTCCGGTAAGAAAGATCCAGTTTGTTCAACATCGCTGCAGCTGAGGAGGCCGTGAGGATCAACGCCTCCCAAGACGACCAGAGTCAGAAAAATGACCCAAAACCCTCAAACAGCTCCAGAAAGAAATGCATCATTTCCACAGTCAGAAGGGAAAAATCCAGAATACCTCTGAGAAATCTTAACAAAGTTTAGCTTTAGCTCCTCTACAAATTAAGAGCAGTATTAATAGGCAGAGATGAGAGCTGAATGCTGCCCAGAGAGCAGCTGTGACGTTGCTCATTATATTTGCAACATTTAAAGAAAAGTTTAATAAATAATGAAGACCAAATCCGTAAGTTTGGTCTGCAGACACAACGTACAGCTGCACCAAACTTTACTCACCCAACTCTGTAACTGAGGTTTTTAGGTAAAATTAGGTGAAAACATTCAGGAATCTAAAGATTTGAAACGGTTTCCTCTCCAGTGATGCATTCTGGAATAAATGTCATCTGTGTGGAGAATGTGAGAAGATTCTCCAAGTAATTCATTGCTGTGTATTTCCATGCAGCAGTGGGATCACTTCTGCTAATGCGCTAATAGCGGCGGTCATTTTTAGATTAGCGCTTTAAAGTTTCTGCTAAGTTTAGAAACATATTTGTCACACTTGGCTTCCCCTGAATCTGCCAATGTGCTAATAGTGGAGCTAATTTTTTTTGTTTAAGGCTCTTAGATTCCCCTAAATATTTTTGTCCAGATAAATTTTAAAGTTGGCTGTTTTGTAGACTTTGAGTTGAATACATTTTGATATCTGTGTTTCGGTTAACAACCGTAATTCTTCCAGTAGTTAGACGTTTATGCTCTTATTTTGACGTCTGTTCTGTTTCATTGTCGTTTTTTGAAGAAACTTTATTGAGCAAGTGGCAAGTGTTCAACAAACAAATAAAAATACAAAACATTAACAACCAGGGCTGTAGCAAAAACACTACAGCACTAAACAAAATATTATCTCTGCTTTCAGCACATTAGCAGATTAGCTTCAGTGTGCTGCTAACAGGCAGTATTTCTTATCAAATCAGAACGATTAGAGAGGCTTTTAAGTTGTGGGAAGATTTAATAAAAATATGTTTCTGTGGTTCTGGACCTTTGGACCTTTTCAGGATATTAAAGTACCTCAGCAGCAGATATTCTTCAGCCTCAGCATCATCCGAGTAGCTATTGGTGCTATAACATTAACCACAGTGTGCTGCTGTGGTCATCTGCCACTGCCCACCTTCACCATGATGAGCGAGTGTGTTGGTGTGACCGTCTGTGGAAGTCCTGATGGATGTGCATTCTTTGTCCCTCAGCTCTAGGCTACAGCTCGCCGAGGAAAGCCAGCGGCGGCTCGCCCATCCTGCAGGAGTGTCTGAATCGGGCGATTGGGGGGGCAGCTGACAGGAGGAGGGGAGGGGTCAATGGAAGAGTACCTGGAAGCAGGACTCTGCTACGGTCTAAACCACAAGGTACCTGTCGGCATGCCGTCCGTAAATCATGCTGAATGATTTAGGATTCACAGTCCACAGTGTGTTTGTGTAATAAGTCCTTGAATCAGTGAACCGTGAGACCAGTGAACCTCTTCTGTTTGACTTCAGTTAATCATTCTACAAAGATAACAATGAAGAACTTCTTTCTTCTCGTTGCTGTAAACCTAATTATAAACCTGCGAACAGAGCTGATAGTTTCTGCCTCGTAACTCATTTCTATAGATCCTCGAATAAATGTTAGTATCACAGGAAAGTAGCCTGAGTGAATAAAAAATCAGTTTCCAAATAATTTAATCTTTTAAGGGGAAAACTTTAAACCAACCTGACCTTGTTTTTGGTTAATTTAAGTTTGGTCTTTGTAAACACACAGATTTTTATCCTTCTTTTTGAATGCATCTTTTGCAGACATTCTGTAAAAATATGGATCTACTGACCAAGATACGGATTAAACCTACCGTCATCAATTAGTATCAGTTTAAACCTGTGATAGAACAAAAGCTAATTTACATTAACAAAATAATGTTTCCTTTACTGACTAGGGCACCAAAACAGATTCCAGCCCAGGGCCCAGATTCTTGTAAATCCAGCTCTGGCTCTTGGAGTGGTTCTGGTTGGCCTTCCTCCCCCTGGAGATCCACATTTTGATCCACTGTTTATTATGTGGATCCTGGTTCTCAGCAGCTGTTTCCATCTTTTTTTTTATGAGCGCATTAGAAAAGAGTGATGGAAGCAGCAAAATAAAAAAAACATCCTCAATGTTTCAAATAAGTTTTATGTTTGCTTGAGATGGTTTTCAGCTTTTCCAAAAGAGTTAACAATGCACTTAAAAGGAGACGGAACCACGATCCCATCGGCTGGTGGGTTTGTGTCTCGACTGCTGTGATGATCACGTCTCATTAAAATTAATTTGATTTGATTTGAAGTATTTAAAATGTGCCAAAAAAACAAAGAAAAGAATCTGAGAGGTAAGGCCCGTCGTCACATAGGGTAGATTTTGCTGCCCTCTTCAGCTTCAGAGTGGAACTGCAGCTTCATATTTCCTCCAGTGGAAAAAATCATGAATGCATCCATCAGGACTCAGGCATGTTTCTTTTTATTTGTTTGTTTCTTTAGTGCCGCCAAAGCCGGAGCACCTGCTGAGTCCAGTGTCTCCTCTGCAGCCGCCGCCGGGCAGCGTCCAGAAATCCCCGCTGAGATTCATCATGGAGGACGGAGGAGGAAAGCCGACCCCCACGCCGCGCGAAAGGGTCAAAGCGTCCAAGGTGTCGGACCTGATCAGCCGCTTTGAGGAGAACCGGTACTGACTCTCTGTTCTCTCTGGACTCTAACGTGTGGGGAGGGATCACATGCCTCTTAATAATGATTTAAATATAGAGATAATGACAAATACAGGTTTATCAGTTTTCCAGTTTGTTCCATGGAATAATTTCACTGGTTTTCCACAACTTTATGACACTAAAAGGACCAGAAATATTAATTTTGATCTATTTTTCTTGTTATTCACTTTTCCTTTTTTTTTTTTACATCATTATAAACAAATACAAACATCCAACAGAAGAAAATATATCCATCCTCAAAAAGATTTGAGTATTTCTTTCATTTAAAACCTAAAAATAGGAGAAAATGTTTGATATTTAATAAAACACCCCTTGTAAATGGCTGATACATAAATATGTTTTTAATTAAACTGTAAACACTTTATAATCACTAATAATGCATTAATTAAGAACCAAATAAAATTTGACTATTTTATTTTTATTACTTGAAAATAAAATAAAATGTTCTTGCCAAATAATGAGGCAAACAGTTCCTGCATTCAACATTTCAGACGAAGTTGGTACCCTGTCAGCACAGTGAGATTTTATTTTTATCATAAGATAGTTTCATCTTCACTGCATCATAAACATCCACAGCTGTCTAAGGGAGACTTTTTGTTCTACGTAAAACGTAATATTTATTTGAGAGAATCAACATGGTGCCTTCACATCAGGCAGAAGAATGAATGTAACTTTTTCTCTGCACAGACATTGACTGTGACCTCAGTGACATATAAACAATGAAATAAACGATTAAATCATGAACGTTTCACCTGAACGCACCGTCTCAAATTCCTACTGGAAATCTCTCAAAGTTTTGCTGTTGATCTGGAGGATGCCTCTGTGCTCTGCTGCTGCACTGTAAACTGGAAGTACAAGCACCTCTTCAGCCAAAGTTTGGCAATCGGGGAACATTTGATCAGGAGTGAAGGTTTCCTGATCCAGTTGCACCAGACAAATTAAAATCCGTTTTAACTGGGTAGATCTGCTACTTTTTCTCACACATAAAACAGCAATAAAACAGGAAAATCTCTTGTCAGTTTCTTCAGCTCAATCTGCACAGAATAAACAGAAAAACTTTGAACAAAGCCGGTTTCCACACAGCGAACTTCACACATTCTATTTAGTTTTTCTTCAAACTTCAGCCTCACTTTACATGTCATTGTGCTAACAGATTAATCTATTTAATTACAATTTTGTAATTAATGCTTTATAAAATGTTTACAGAATAATTAAACACACAGCTATAAACTGTTTACTAGCCATTCATCAGGTATTGTGAAGTGGTGTCAAAGGTCTTGTTAGTTTCCATAAATCAGGGAACGTTTGTGGCTCTAAATGGGTTTATTTAGTTAAAATGAGGATAAAAACTCTGTGAATCCTAAATGCCTCAGATTCCTGGTCTAACTGCAGAAAACGGCTCAGTTCTAATTGGCTAACTCCATTTTTTCCCCCTCTGGTGCTTTTGTAATAAAAACCCTCAGGGTTGCTGTTGTAATCAAAGTGACAGAGTTTTTCTTTCCCAACGCCTGAGTTTATTTCAAGAAAAGGAAAAGCAGAAGACGTCAGATGAAAGTCCTGAGCTTGTCTGGATGAGTGTAGCTCCGATGGCAGCAGATTAGTCTGTGTGACAGCTGAGGCGTTAGTGAGGGGATGAGAGGAGATTTGTTCAGGCGAGGGGAAACTCTGGTCATCATTCAGCCGGCGGAGAGCAGGACTCACTGCTGCCGGATTAAACCCAGGAGACAAAGGTAGGAGCTGCTGTAGCTCTGCTGATCGGCCGTCTGGTTCCCACTTCCAACACTTTGGTGCTTCAGTGTTTTGTTTTTATCATTATTTGGTAAATTACAGTTAAATTCTAGCTGCAGACTTGCCTGAGAGACAACACTGATGTCTTTGAACCTAAGGAAAACTGGATCTCATAAAACCAATCTAGACTTTTTATTTGCACCGTTAAAAATTTATCATGATATAAACCTTACAAATTGGTAAATATCGGTAATTTTTGACTAGTTTTTGTTTTAAATATCTGAATGCTGCCAAACTGGTGGCGTTTTTCTGTTTTATCCACAGTTTTCGCTCCAAGCTGTTTTTTAAGTTTTTTATTTATTTTTGAAGCAGTTATGAGGTAAAACCTGAAATTGCTGCTGCCAAGTTACTCAACAGGTTGTTGCTAGGCAACCAAAGAGTGAGCGTTAGCAGCTTTGTCGTCCTTTGCTGCTGTTAGCGCATGTAGCTTGTGCGTCAGATTTTTGGGCGTAGCAGAAACACATAAAGAAACTACGGCTAATTGCATTTTTTTTTTTTTTTTTTTTTTACGCTTTTAAATCTGTGTAACTAATTCATCAAAGTTAATGCTTCAAAGTCCCGGCCCTGATTTCCAAATAACCAACCATGCCTTTAGTACCACTGGGTAAAAAGTAAAACGTTGGGATTGTGCAGCAACAGGCTGGGGAGGGGCAGTGCTGGGCTACATTTTGATGCAATAAGAAGATTTTACACCACAAGAATGTCAAATTATTAATATATTTGAGACTGTATCTTTTTGAAGAATCAGTTTTTTGTGTTGTAAGTATCCAGCCCACAACTACCAACCCAATATTTCACCATTAATTAGCTTTGCATTCATCTGTTTAGCTGTTTAGTATAAATGGCAAAACCTCGTGTTGGTCCCCATAACATGAGTCTGCGTGCCACCAGTGGTGCATGCACCACAGTTTGAGGACCCTCCTGTAACTGTCTCGTGGTCAGTAGGTAGTTTTCAGATGAGCATCAGAATGAATCAGTCTTATTGTTTATTTACTGCAGGTTGTGAGAACATCAGCAGACTTCCTCTGCTCCTGATGTTAATCACCTCAGTTTCCACTCCGATGCTGCTGCTGCTGCTGCTGCTGCTGCTGCTGCTGCTGCTGCTAGCGGGGATTACCTGCAGCGCTGCAGCACAAAGGAAGGAAACACCCACAGCTTCTCAGAGCAGAATTAGCCACTAATGTCCTAATCTGGTCCACATGCTGCCCGCCGGCCGGCTGGCCGCGTTTCACATGCCTACAAGTGAAACTTCATTGTCGTTTCGGTGCCGTCAGCCACAGTTTGAAGCACAGAGCAGAGGAGTTCATATTTTAGCCCCACACGTTTCCCGCAGCAGATGCATCTGGTTTATTTTCGTGTCTCTGGGTTCTTCCTGTCAGACTGTAGTAGATCTCAGGTGGCATGCAGCACACAACTGATTCATGCAGACTGCTCACCAGCCGCCTGTTCTTCCTCTATTTATACACACTTCCTGTTTTTATGAGCAGTAATGCTCATTGCAACACAGAAACTGTTGTATCGGTAAAGGTTATGTAGCAAATAAAGGAGTTTAAAGCGACTTTATTTTTTAAAAAGGAGCTGAGATCAGCTGAAGAGATTTTTTAGCAGCTGTTTGCAGGTGATTCATTCAGGCGAGGAAGCAGCTGCAGGATGTGGAGCAGCTGGACTCAAACTTTTTAAAACCTTTTTCTACGTTTATTTCTGAGCTCAGAGGAAAGTAGGTTTCCTGTGTAGAAGTAGGACAGCTTGTACCTCCTGGGAACACCTCTTTATTACTGTACCTCTGTTACACTTCCTCTGCCACAGCAAGAAGTTAGTGCACCTCCTCTGGATTTATTTTTAACTCTTGACGCCCACGTGCGAACTCACGCAGCTCGACGCCGAGACTCACACTGGCTGTGAAAATGTCAGCTACCAACAGCCGTCTGCAGGCTCCTTTGACTGCATAATTTAAATGAAAGTCCTTCTATAACTTCTTCTGCACTCTGACACACTTCCTCCTTCGCCTTTGCTCTCTTCCTCCAGCAGCGCAGACAACAAGAGAGACGGCTCGGCGCTCAAACAGACCAGCAAGGTGTCCAGCTGCAGCTCGGCTCTCCGCGTCTGCCAGCGGGCCGACATCAGCAAGATTCAGGAGAAGTTCTCGTGCGCGGCGGCCGCCACGCAGGATGCCAAGAGGCCAGCGGCTAACGGGGTGCTAGCACAGATGGAGCAGGACAAGGAGACGGAGGAGGAGACGCACCACAGCGTGAGGACAGAGACTGCTGAGCTCGTAAACGGAGATTTGGAAAAAGCAGATGAGGTGGACGATCATTCAGCTTCACAGCACTCAGACAGGACCGGTGCTGAGAATGAGGATACGGAGAAAACAACAGAAACTCTACAGAAGAGTGAAGAGGGACACTCTGAGCAAAAGGTAGGTTTTGTTTTTATAAACTAAGCACAAGTAATCAGTCGTTGTGTGAGGGGGAAGCAGCCTGTTTGGGTGAAGAGCTGCTCTGTCGAACATTTCAGCTGCTGAGTTTTGCCGTAGCAACCAAACCCCCCAGGAACCTGCGGTTGTCTGAGGAGATTAAATATATCAGCTGCTCTGCCTTCTCAGGGATAAACACAACTGAGAAATCTGAGCAGAATGAGATATAAATAAACATTTAAATGACTTTCCTGTGTTTTATTCAGCATTTGCAGAAATATGAGGCGTCTCTTTCTCTGCTGCCTAAACAAAACTTTATATACTTTAACTCTTTAAGCGAGTCAGAGGATGTTGGCTCACGCTTTGAAGCTATAAGTTGTTCTAGGAAGGTTTTCCATGAGGACAATGAGTGACCAGTCTTCCAGAAGTCATGAGGTCAGACACTGATGTGGGACGAGGCTCGCAGTCTCAGCTTTAATTCTTCCCACAGGTTTCTATCAGCTTCAGGTCAGGATTTTGCAACCTGTTAAAGTTTTTGACAAGTTAAAAAGTAAAATAAAAATAAGTTATAACAATAATTATTATTTAATAAGGTTTGTAATAATAAAAAATAAAGAAAATGAAAGAAATAGCCTGTTGTTCAGTTAAAAGGTCTTGACAAGTTAAAAAAATAGTAAATTAAAGTAGAATATTTTTTAATTAAAGAGGTTTTAACTTAGTTTGTTTCTTAAAAATAAGTTAAAAAAGATGTAATATTTAAAATGGCATTCTTGACAAAAATGTTTTAACAAATATTAATAAAGAAAATAAATAAAATACAGTTTCTTTTTCATTAAAGAAGTTCTTGAAACAAGTTTGAAAATTAATAAAAATAAAAAATAGGGAAAAAACTGAATATTTTTAATAAATGGGTCTTACATTAAAATTAAAATAAATAAAAATAAAAATGTTTTTTTCTTTTAAAAAAGTTTCCCGACACAAGTTTAAAGTAATAATATAACAAAGCAAATGGAGTAGTTTTTGCAATAGAAAACAGAAAAGGGTCTGGCTTTGTGCTCCGCTGCTCCGTAACGTTGGAACAGGAAAAGCAATTCCCTGAACTGCCTGCAGGCAGCTGGAATGAGACTGAAAGCTCCAGCAAGCAGAAACCTTTTGGACAGAGTTCCTTTCACTGGAACTAACAGACTGAGACTAAGCTCTGAAGAACAGATCCTCCTTCCACCAAACTTTACACATTGCAGACAGGTTAATGCTTTCTGCATCTTAATCCATTCTGTTAAGAATCCTGCGCTCTGTCCTTGAGCTGATCCTGAAGTTATCGACTCCCAGCTCTCGTGGTTTTAGGAGACCCAGCCGTTTCCTCTTCCTTATAAAACCACCAACAGCCGCCTGCTGTTTGAGAAGCAAGGAGATTTCTGGAGCTGTTGGACAGGTGGTTCCAGTCCTGAGCTGCTCAGAGCGACTCTGGTTCCAGATGCTTCGCCTGTGATCTTTGACCTTTACTCTGGATGTTTTCATGGTCTTCATGTCAAATGTTTGACAACTCAAACAGTTTTTGTGCTGCTGCCTGATTTGACCTGCGCGATCCGTCTGCGTGTTTGGAGGCTGGATTTACACACCTGCAGCTATGAAGGCGATCGAAACGCCTGAGTTCAGAGATTCGGATCATTTTGAAGTAAGCTGTATATAATTACAGCCTTGACTCTCTGTAATGTGTTAAATATTATACTAGCTGCAGCTTCTTTGTTTTTCAAAGTGTCCCTGCTGATATTTCAGGCTCTTGGTTTTAGACCTGAATTAGTTAATCTTTTGAACAGCGCAGCGACTGTTAGCTAACTCTTTCATTACAGTCAATTCCTTTTTTACTATTTAAAACATATTTTAGTATAAAACTCGATGCAGAACTCTTTCATTTGGATCTTCTTTCTGCAGAAGACCATCGTCTCTCGAAACCAACATTTGTTTTATCGTCCTGTAGTTTGAGAGTCTCGGATTTTAGCCTGGCGTTAGCAGTGAAGTCATCAGCTGCTGTAGCTCAGCTGCTTCAAGGTTCCACATGTTGTAACTGCAGAGGTTCTGCTTGATTGGCCCATTCTCCTCTGACCTTTGACCTCAATGAGACGTTGTTCTTCCACTCAGCCTCTCTGGAAATGTTCTCATTGTCTGTAAACCTGAGATGGTTGTGGGTTAAAATCCCAGCAAAACGGCTGTTTGTAAACAACCATCATAAATTACTTATTAAAATAAGATTTTGATTTATCATTGACACTATTCATTTCAATTGATGTTTAAAAACCTTTAAAACTGTTTTTATTTGTTTGCTGCTGTTCTCCACTTGTTTCCATAAAACTGTTTCAATGAATAGCAATACATTTGAAAATATGATTCAATTCAGTTATTTTGTGCATTTTTAAACTTCTTTATGTGACTGGTGTCCTAAAGAAACGTTTCATGAACAGTATTTGTTTGTGTGGCTGTGATTGCAACTACCTAAAAAATAAGTAATAAATAATTATTATTGTCACTTTTATTGTTTTCACAATACTAACAGAAAATACTGTGATAAAACTTTAAGCTCATATCGCCCCTACATCCACTTTCATCCAGTTTCTCCTCCACTGATGCACATTCTGAACTTAAACACGTTGATTTTATACAAAATGGGGAGAAATTCAGATTTTTCACTGTTTGAACTGCAAATCTGAGCCAATCGTGGGAAAATTGTCTTTGTGATTGACTTACGAGTAAAAGGAAGAATTTCCCAGTGAATTTAAAGTAAATTTCATGTGGAGACCTTCCTGGAACCAGTAACCTCACTGGGTTTCACAGCAGAACAGACTCCATGCTACACCTACCTGGATGTGTGTGGAAGTGAAACCAGATAAGCCATTAATTTGAGCTGCCACAGTAAACAGCAGGCTTAAGTCAATTAGCCCCGTTAGCACCAAGCCAAGAGGTCAGTCAATGTTCACTGGGTTAGCGCTTGGCTCTAGAGTTAATTATGAGACAGTTTTCACTCTGAAACTGACTAAATTTGGTGTCCAGGTTATAGAGTATAAGTCATATTTTCTAATATTTCCTCCTACTTTGTTCAAGCTTACATTTTATGGTGGTTACATTCATTTTTTAAGTATAAACTAGAAATGTGAAAAAGTGTGAAAGCAGAAAGGCGAGAAGCCGCCCAAACGATGCAGACGAGTGAAAGACGTCACAGGCAGACGCTGAACTTTAACGTTTACATACAAATATTTTATCACTGTCTGAAGTTTATTAGACCAAACTTCACAATAATGAAAGATTTATTTAACATCTTCAGAAAGATTTCTGTCTCTTTAACCAACAAGGCGAAGCTCAGATGATGATGTCATGGCTTTGGAGACATCTGATAGGTTAACTGCCGTCTGTGACCTCAGATTGACCTCAGAGCAGAAGGCTGAAACTGTGAAGATGCTGCTGAAGCTGGTCAGACAGCTGGTCGTTTACCCACAGAGAAACGATGTGGACCGGACGGCCGCTCAGCGAGGAAGAATCCGTCACGCCAGGGGAATCGGAAAGATTTCAGTTTATCAACAGAAATGCATGTCTGGAGACTAATTTAATAATTAATTAGTTAATTGGACATCATCATTTCGCTACATCTGGAGGAAATGCTGGTACCGTCCTAACTGTGACGTATGAGCAGGATCACCAAAAATAATCAACATTTTTTTACTACTATTGAAGTAAATTTGCCAAGTCACCAAGTATTTTACTGAACTAGCAACATCATTTCTGTCTGTGTTTAACGAAGTGCTATGATTATTTATTTACAAAGCAGGATAAACAGCAGTGATGCCCTAAGACATCACTGTCTTTCACGTGTTTAATGTGAAAACTCTTAACCCGTCCCAGTTGTTGCTGTTTAACGGCAGAAAAGCTGCAGTTTTGTCTTGTTTTCACGATAAAACCAGCAGCTGTTTGTTTGAGCTGATCGGAGAATTCATGACGGACATCATGAGGAAGTGTGTGGCTCGTTGTTGTCAGGTTTCTGACCAGCATTTAAAAGGAAGATGGTTCCTTTTTGTGGCTCTGCACCTTATGAAATCTCCACGTCCCAGAATGCAACACCATCGCTTTTTCAGACCTCTCTTGTTGTGTGACAGCAGCTGACTTCTCACTCATTGTTAACTGGTGTTTTTGTTTTTTCTGGTGTCATTTCCCTTATTCCCTGTTTTCATTTCCTGTTCTGAAAGAACCAGAACTCATTGGGCTGCTGATCAGAGCAGCTAGCTCAGCTGGAGAGACCGAAGTCCTTTCAGAAACAGATTCTACTTCCTGGTTCCTGCAGGGCTGTGATGTTTAAACTGTCCTTATTAATAGAAATGTCTTCTTTCTTCTCAGGAGACAAACGAGCAGAAGCTGTTTAAGATCGCCAGCGAGCTGCTGCACACGGAGAAGGCGTACGTGGCCCGACTCAACCTGCTGGACCAGGTGAGGAACTCGCCCAAATCTCCGTCTCACTTCTGTTTTCAGTCGACAGAGAAAAAACGTTGTTGATCCCTAACCGCGTGCATGGCTGTGCAGGTGTTCTGCACCAGGATGATGGAGGAGGCAAATAAAGGCACTTTCCCTCTGGATGTGGTGAAGAACATCTTCTCCAACATCAGCTCCATCCACGCCTTCCACAGCCAGTTTCTGCTTCCTGATCTGGAGAAACGCATGGGGGAGTGGTAGGTTCCAGCTAAACGTGTAAAAACATGAAACCGTGAACAGACCTGGACACGCAAGAGGTCAGACAGGAACTGGGGCCTGAAATTTAAAATATTAATGCAATTAATCTAGCCTTTTTTCTTTTCTTTTTTCTTTTTTTACATCTTGGAACTTTCTCATTTGTGTGTTTCTGGTACAACTATTAACCTGACGCACAAGTTGCATCCTCCAACAGCAGCGATGGAAGCTGCTTCTCTCGGCCCGCAGGGGGTTCATTTCTGTTTCAAACAATCTGATTGGACGCTGGAAAAGATGCTTGTTGTGTTCAAGTCATGCTAAAAGGAGTTATTCTGTTAGAGAAACTATTTAAGACTAAAATAGCATCTCAATGCTAAACACGTAGCAGCTAATGCTAATGTTAGCGTCCACATTTGTAAAGAAGCTCCATGAAACTCTGAAAAGATGAACACATAGAAAAACACTTTGCTCCAGTCTGATGGTTGAAGAGCAGATCAAAAGTCATATCTTTGTTGTTGAGCTCATATATTTGATAATTTAGCAGTAAAAATGTTTTTTTAATTGAATATGTTGCTTACTTTGCCAATTAAAATGTGATTAACTAATTACAGACCCTGAAACAAACTCAATTAAAAATGTACTTGAGTTTTTGTCATAAACGGCCCCCGCTCCACATTGGACACCCTTGTTTTCAAAATGTGGTGGAGATATTAGTTTTTATGACGCCTGGACTTATTTATGTCTGTGAAGTGTGTAAAGGTGAAAATGTCTCCACCTGGTGGTCGGGGTGTGAATTATAATCTGTCAAAATGACAGGCGGATTTTTCTGTCACTGTTAAAAAACAAACATATATTTGATTATTCTGAGTGTGATCTGAAATTCAGCTTCACTCAGTAATAATATGAAAACGTCATTTTGCATAATTTTGGCAATTATCAGTTTAATTTAGGGGAAAAATGCTTTGGTTTTTGAAACTCTGGGTAGTTTTTGTTGTGTTCTCCTGAATGATGTCAGATAATCTGATCCTTCTTGCTGCGCTGCAGGGCGTCCACACCGCGGATCGGCGACATCCTGCAGAAACTCACCCCCTTCCTCAAAATGTACGCCGAGTACGTGAAGAACTTCGACAAGGCCATGGAGCTGCTGAAGCAGTGGACCGACCGCTCGCCGCCGTTCAAGGCCATCATTCAGGAGATTCAGGTAAACCTGCGCCGCTCCGCTCTGGGCGCAAACGTTTCTGACTGACGTTAAGAAGCTTCCTGTTGGTTTGTGGACAGAGTCAGGAGATCTGCGGCAGCCTGACGCTGCAGCATCACATGTTGGAGCCGGTGCAGAGAGTTCCCCGATACGAGATGCTGCTGAAGGACTACCTGAAGAAGCTTCCTCAGAACGACCCGGACCGCAGCGACGCAGAAAGTACGTTAAAATCCACATTTATCAGCTGGAATCTTCTCGAGTGAACAAACATTCAAACCCGATCAGCAGAACTTCAGACTTTCTGATCGTGTTTCTACGTTTTTCTGTTGAATTCTTTATTCACTTTCAGAGGATTTTTTTAAGCAAGGGTTGCATTTTATCTGCACTCCCATTGAAAATCATAGTTCTAAGTTTTAAAGTCATTTATAAGATGGAAAGTCTTAATTGCAAGTTTTAAAGTCAATATTTAAACTTTCAAAGTCATCAGATAGTCACAATTTCAAGAATAAGGTTTTTTTCTAAATGTTTTCAATCTCAGATTTTTCATTTTTTTGTCATAATTTTGATTTTTTTTCAAGACTTTAATCAAAAGTCAGAAGTCTTTCTTTTTGGTGGCTCTAATTGTCTTCCGTAGGTGATCTGGTGTCGCAGCTGATTGGTTCTTTGCAGAAACGCCAACACTGGGCCGATATTAACAACAGACATTTCTTCCACCTTGTTGTCGTTTATGAATGTGTTTCTGAAGACGGAGGAAATATTGAAATGTGTACATTATTTTCCAGAATCATTAGAAATCATCGCCACAGCAGCCACCCACTCCAACAGCGCCATTAGGAAATCTGTAAGTAGCGGAGCAGATTTCCTGCCTCTGCAGGTAGAAAATCTGTCCAGTTTGGAGCGAAAGCAAACTTCCTGTAACTGTTCAGGAAAACCTGAAGAAGCTGATGGAGATTTACGAGATGCTGGGAGAAGAGGAGGACATCGTTCATCCGTCCAACGAATTCATCAAGGAGGGCCACATCATGAAGCTGGCAGCCAGGAACACCTCCACCATGGACAGATACCTGTTCCTGGTGAGGAAACACACACACACACACACACACACACACACACACACACACACACACACACACACACACACAC
>NW_015113031.1:0-27708 GCF_001443285.1 Poecilia latipinna
AATTGAAACAGTGTGTTAAAAGGGAACGGCTTGGCCAAGATCCCCTCTTAGAAAGAGCCCAAGAAAGTTTTACAGGAAACAATTATTTTAAATTATAGTATTGCAGGGAATTTACAGGGAGTTTGGCAAATAAAACGCATCGGCTTACTTGTTTGGACCAGGATTATACAAGAATCCAATCCTTTGCTTGGATCCTGGTCACATTTCTAGAGACAGGTTACAATAAGGAAGAAATAATTTAATTTAATCTGAGTTCCACAGTTGCTCCAGTCACACTCCAATGTTGCTGACAGCAACGTCTTTTTGAGTTCCCTGAGGATCTAAGAGCTGGAAAATTGGCATTATGAAATGCAAACAGTGTCACATATCTGTGTAGATTTTAAAGAGCGGCTTGTTGCTTAACAGCCTAGGATGCCAGCTAAATTAAACTCCACTGTTACGTGTGAGAGGGCTGTAAATAAACCTGACCTTAAAGTAACCCCTACATGAAAAGAGACCTAATTATGTAACATGTATCTAGGAAAAGTTATTGGATGGTTTATGGTTTGAATTTATTCTTAGTAATTCATTGATATTGTATATTAAACATTTTTCGCCTCATCATTGTTTTGAAACAGTGGAAAGGCCTCATATTTGATGAAGACCTCAAGAAACCTTGACTCACACGATTACGGAGGAAATGCCAGATTTTCTGTGGGGACTCAGCGCCCCCATCTGGCAGAAAGGTAAATTAGAACTGTGATCACCGGACACTATTTTTTATTTCTAATACGCTAAGTAGGTTTAAAAAAAAAAACTCACCTTAAATAAATGTTTGGTCTTTGGGCTGTCTGAGCTTAAGTTGTGTTGTTTTAGCTGACACTGACTTTATTGATTTTAACATTTTATGCTGAATTCACATCCCTGTGTTTCCCCCCACCCCTAACGTTGCAGATAAAAAGGCATTGGAAGAAAAATGATACTTAATGTTTTCCCAATTAAAAATCTGGAAAGAGGGCACCTGTGAATGGTCATTTCCAAGTATTGTCACAAATACTGAAATGTGACTTTAATTAGGACATAATGGCTTCAACTAAAAATCCTGGCTGCATCTAGAGTTGTTGTCCTGCTGAACCTCTAACTCACTCAGAAATCTTTAGTAGCCTCTAGATTTTCTTCCAGAACTGCACTTTACTGAGATCCATCAAGACTCCAATCAACTCTCTCTATGCAGTTTCGCTGAGTCTGCAAAAGGAGCAGCATAATGTTGTCACCACCATGTTTTGACATGGGGCAGTGTGTCCTCAGTTAGATTTATTTCACGTTTTTGTATGTTGGCCAAAAAAGATCAGTTTTGTCGAATGGGACTAAACCACCTTCTTCCACATGTTTACTGTTTCCCCCAAACAACCTGTGGTCCGTTAAGGGGATTTCTTCTTCTGAGTTTTCCATAAAAAACACAACTTTCCCCCCTTCAACACACTTTTTCACTTGAGTTTTTGATCCCAAAATGAATGTGAACCTCTGGTGGGTCTCTGGCTGATTCTCTCATGCTCTCTCTATTAGTTTAGGTTGACAGCAATGTCTTGGTTTAAAATTGCACCAAACGCCTCCATTTTATACCATTAGTTTAACCTGTCGAATGTGTTCCTTGGTCTTTATGATATTTTTTGTTCTCTAATGTTGTTAAAACAAACAAACAAAAACATTCTGGCCTTACAGAAAAAAATATATTTGCTGATTTCTGAAAAGAACAAGTTTACGCATGCCACCTTTTTTTTTTATTTTTTTTTTTTTAGATTTCTTTATTTTAAAATTGTGCCTCTTTGGTCACATCTTCACTGACGCACACTTTAAAAACGATTCTGACCAAGAAGATTTGTACTTATGTGTTATTAGTACAATTCCTCTTACATTAATTGTACATTAATGAGTACTGTTAACGTAATTAATGTCATAACATTCAGAATTTGATTTATTTAAATCTAAAATAAAACTGTTTGCCCACATGGGTGAGACTTCCCCCCACGCCCTCCCCTCCTGCCGGTGATGCTGTGCGCAAGTGCGTGACGAAGTCAAGTGGATTTGAAACCTCTCCTCCGGGTCTAACTCGAGTATCCCTCCACTCTCATTCAGTTGTAGTTGTAGGACTTTTCAGGGAGAGAGACTAAAATCTCAGTAAGCCATGGAGAAGATCTGGTTTCTTCTTACTTGCCTTCTCGTTGTCCTGGTGCGTTTAGGCGCCGGTCAGGACCATTTACGCGCGCCTCTTGGCCCCTGGAGACAGCGCATTCAGTGGGAGAATAACGGTCAGGTGTACAGTTTGCTCAGCACTGGGACTCGGTATCGCTTGCCTTCCCAGAACAGGAGACGCACCCAGATGTTACTAACAACAAAAAACTATTTAGACCAAGTCAGCCCTCCTGTTACGCTCATGAGAGCCACCAGAACTAGGTCTATGAGCCTCCAAGGCTCGGATCACTCTGAGCAAAATGACCAAATAGACACGTCGCTTCTCGGAGCAGACGTGCAGTACCTCCTGTCCGCGGATCGGACCGGCACACAGAGTCAGTCCAATGTGGCTATGGATTACCACTCAAGCCAGGCTCCGGCTAACAGTAGCGCTGCTGTTTTCAGCCAGGAGTTTTCCGGCAGCGGAATCCCCAGAGGAGGCAGGGGTACTGCTGCGGAGGACAGCGGCGCGCAGCAGACCACCGCGCCACCAGCAAGAGCGCAGGACTTGACGCACAGCCAAGTCGATAGAAGCTCCCCTGAGGGCTCGGATTCAGTCCACACATCTGCTCGGGTCAACCTGGCTAGTGACGGTCGAGTCACCCAGCAGACCAGAACGCAATCCCTGACCAGAGTCACTCCAGAGGTGGACGATTCCAGCAACGCTGTTGAGATTCAGTTCCCTCCGAGGAGTCCAGATACAACAGGTGTAGGTGACCCTCGGGATCCGCACAGCATCCACCACAGGAACTCGGTTTTCTATAATGTTTACCCAGCTGACCGCAGGAACAGGCAGAACGCGCGCAACCCACCCGGCACCGGCCACGGCACCAGGTTCTTTCACAACGGTGAGACGAACAACAGACTGGATAGTAATTAGTTTGTCCGACATCAACCGTAAACCAGGATCCAGAGCCGGTCAAAAGCTTTATGGGGCCCTAAGCAGAATCTTCTAAAACCCACCAGGCCCCACAGTTCAATCCTCTAATATAATCTAAACGTTTCTCCGTCATACATCTACCACTGTTATGTTTACAGCTGAAAGATAAATAATATGTGTTCAAAACATTGGAATCATTTTCAGTTTACCAACAGTCATTTCCATACCACATTGGATTTTAAATTACGCTAATTCAGATTCGGTTTCTAAAAGTGTTTTCTTTTTTCAGACTGAGCTCCAAGTTCTGCTTCAGCCAATTTCATTGCATGTTATATTTTTATGTACTCACTCTTCTCACAAATATTTATATAGTGTGCGCGTAATATTTCTGAATGTTTGTAAGTACAACAATAAGAATTTTTATTCTTATGGAAATTCTGTTTTGGCTGTTTTTCAGTTTTAAGTCATTTAACAGAATGCTTCAAATCAGTCCTCAAAGACATGGCTTTAGACAAATGGGTAGAAAATAGATATATTTATTCTGAGAACTTTGTTATTCCTTCTGCTGTTTCACTGATTGTGCTGCAACAAAATGTGCCACCTATAGGAACATCTTTAGCTTGTATCAATAGACCGGTTTACAGTCTATTCCACTGAAGTTATACAATAACAAGTAATTTAATTTGTGTATAAAAAGCCTTGAAACATATTGTAGGAGCATCTTATTCCACCATGCTAATCATAGCATTAGGTTGATTAAATGGGTTATTCAGAGTCGTTTTGGTTTTCAATCACCATCCATCGCGCCAGCTGGTTAGGTTTGATATCCTGTTTGCAACTAAATCACAAGACCAGCCACACAAATTTACATATTTTATCTTTGAGTAACTTACATTTTATTATTGGCAGATCTGCCAGACCTAATCCCTGACCCGTACTACATCCAAGCAGCCTCGTACATCCAGAGAGTACAGATGTATGCACTTCGCTGTGCAGCTGAGGAGAACTGCCTTTCCAGGTACAGTTATGTTCAACAACAAAAATTCACCATTTTTGTTGTTCTCAGGACCATATACAGTTTTTTTTTCCATGTAGTCATGTTGCAACCACAAACATTTAGATATTGTATTGGGATTTTATGTGGGAGACATCATGACATAGGTAGGGCGTAGCTGTGCTGTGAAGCATTCTTTTCTAGATGTCTTGCAAAGGAAAATCTAAAAATGTGGCATGCATGGCAGTAACATATAATGATTTTAAAAAACTACTCCATTGTTGCTCTGGCTGAATATTTTTGGGTCACTGTTCACCTGGAAACTGAACCTCTAGCATCTTCACAGCATGATGCTGCCGCCATCATGCTTTACAGTGGGGATGATTTATGCAGATGTATCTGATCAGACCTCTTTCCTCCACAACATGTTATGGAAAATGGCAAACAGGACTTTTCATGAGTTTCTTTCTACACTGTCTTTCTTCACTTGTGGTCATCAGATTAAAAGGAGTTGAATATAAATGTTTGCAGGTTTTTATTGTAAAAAAAAAGAAAAAAGAAAAAGGAAAGCATGTCATTATCCTTCAACTTCACAATTCTAATCTATTTTGTGTTAGTCAAACACAGTCCCATAAAACACATGGAAATCTCTAGCTGTAACGTGCCAATATGTGTAAAAGGTTCAAGCTGTAGGAACACATTCTCAATGCAATGTGTATCTAGCTGTTCACGCGGACTTGTTCAACAAATGGGATTAAATTGGAGTTAATATGTTTGAATTTGTCCATTTGATTGGCTGCCATCTGAAGAATTAACGAAGACAGTCATTAGGACTGAGGCTGCAACATGAGGATAGCTGGCTGTCCTCATGCTTGTTGGCTACTTGGATGTAGCAGCTCAGTGGCAGAGCGGCTGCGCACAAACCTGGCCACTGCTCAGGATTTCTCTCCTCTGATCAGCGGAGGATCTAAGGAGCCGCGCTGCCAAGGAAAACAAACCCTGAAATGAAAGGCAAAAGGATTTCAGAGCTGAAAAGATAAGCCACCAATTCATGACTCAAACCCAGCACTGCAGTAAATCTGCTGCGCAGGGCGATCAGAGGGAATTTAAAGTGCAGTGAAGTGTATGTCAGGAGGACGGCGTTATGTAAAGATGCAGTTATTCAAACCTGCACGTGCTCTGAGTAGCTGACTTGGATTTCCTTTCTCTGCAGGTCTGCATATCGTCCGAGCGTGAGTGACCTGGAGTACAGAGTCTTGCTGCGCTTCCCACAGAGAGTGAAGAACCAGGGAACTGCAGACTTCCTTCCAGTCAAACCCAGACATGAATGGGAATGGCACAGCTGTCACCAGTGAGTTCCCTCATAAAAACATCTAACAGCCCCAGCTCATAAAGGTAAAGAGCAGGAAATCAACCCATCCAAAACCAGTCAAAGCAACATCCACTTAGAAAGAGTGCCGGTAATAATAACACATGCACACATATGAGCAACTCAAGTTTTGTTTTCTTTGTCCCAGAATACAAAATGTCCAATTAAGTGATGTTAAATGTGATGAGGAAGTGAGACAACCAATGAAATGAGAGGAAGATAGATTGTCTTTTCCACACTCTGGTCAGCGACTTTTCAATTTTGGTCTAATCTGACCAGAGCACTTTTTGTGTCCGTTAAACGCTTTTGGCCAGCTGCCTAAAGCCAGGAATATTATGTTTAAAGTGTGCATGTAGACATCTGAATCAGCAGATTAGCAAACAATAAATGGTTTGCCTACTATTGATCAAGGCACTCTTAGAAAAGTCTGGTTTCTTGAAAGCAAAACAAAGTGATTAGGGATGCCTCAAGACTTTTTTGCACAGTACAGTACTGTCCCCTTTGCGACAACTCACAGAAACCTTAGTTTCCACAGTGTGTTCAGCTCAAACCAGCCCCCCCTTTTCTGAGTGTGTTTGTTTGCATGTCCGACTCTCTGCAGACATTACCACAGCATGGAGGCCTTCAGTAACTACGACCTTCTGGACGTCGCCACTGGACAGAAGGTTGCTGAGGGACACAAAGCCAGCTTCTGTCTGGAGGACACCTCATGTGACCCGGGAGTACGGCGACGCTTTGCCTGCACTGCTCACACACAGGCTAGTCTGCACGAATGTTACTCACTTTTTGTCATTTCTACTTTATAATTTCATCTTATTGTTGATTTTAGATCATTTACTGGTGTTTAAGTCTCATTTCCTGAACATATAAAATGCATTAACCCGGCATTTAAGCAGAAAACATGAGTAAAATGAGCTTGGTTTGTTTTAAGGGGCTTGGTCCTGGATGCTATGATACATATCATGCTAACATTGACTGCCAGTGGATCGATATCACTGACGTGCCACCTGGAAATTACGTTCTGAAGGTAGAACTGCAGATCAAAACAGCTGCTTCCGCATTTCATTGATTTACCTCTGTAAAATTTTCATTTAACCAGAATCTATCTTGCACGTCACCGTTTTCTGTTTGCCAGGTGACGGTGAACCCCTCCCAGCTGGTCCAGGAGTCTGACTTCTCCAACAACGAGGTCAGGTGTGACGTCAGATACACGGGAAGCTACGTCCAGGCAAGAAACTGCAGGATTGTTGTGTAAGTCCAACGCGTAGCGCCTGTTTTTTCCAATGTGACTCGAGCAGAGACAACTTAAAGTTAATCAGTGTCGTCCCTGTTTTCCAGGAGCTGACCTGCAGAAGACACAGACGTGTGCTTAGTAACCTTTAGTTGTTCTTCAAGTAAAGCTGCTAATGTTTTGATGCTGTTTCATTGTTTGCTACTCTGTAATCTTTGTATTTATGACACACTTCCTACCACACATATTGGCAACCCTGTTAAAAAGTGTCAAAAGACTCAAAAATAAGTCTTTTATTGCAATAGTGTGACCTCACACTGAGAACCTTAGTAAAATTCATCCTTTAATTTGAGTACATTTATTCAGTTTCCTCTCTCCTTTACCGTAGTTAAAGTAAGTGCTGAAGATCTCATTTTACCTTCCTTTACATCAATTACAAGTGAAGACACTCCCTACATATTCTGATCACTGTAAATCAATAAGTTAAGCATTTTAAAATGCTATATATTACATTTATTTTACAGGAATGGCTTGGTATAACAATAAGTGAGGCACTGGTAAATTTTGCAAACAATAATTAGCAAATTTTAGTTAATTGGTAATTCCTGCCCCCTTCTTAAAAAGTGTTCTGGATTTATCCTCATTTTGCTACAGTGGCAAAAGAAGAATGTATTAAAACACGTTTTATGAATCTATTCCAGACTTATTCATATGTGTGCAAGAAAATGTGTTTCCTAGATTTACATAAGTGTCAGCTATGAAGTAAAAAGCCAACTTTGCCTTATTTCTGTATTTCTAGTTGTGTGACTTTTTTCTTTCTGTCTATTTTAATGTATTTTATTGCAATGTTTGCTTTTTTTATGTTCTGGTTTGACCTGGTTTGGCACTTTGATTTTCACTCGTGTTTTAAAAAGGGCTTTATAAATAAAGTTGAGGTGAGTTTTAGTAGACATTGCCCAGTCTTTTCCACTGCGAGATTGAGCTGATAGAACAATCTTTTGAATTTTCTGGATTTCTGGTGAAACACAGGGAGGCCATTCACGACAAATTTTGAAGCAGAATTATTCCTGCTGATGAAAACATGCAATCACCAAAAACTGAGGAGCATTTTAATGTTGGGCGGTTCATTGCTTGACTCCTCTGAGAAATAGCTGCAATTATTGCACTTTGCATGTTCGTGTCTGGGAAATAGCAGGAAAATAAACACTGCATCACACCAGGTGCCTGTTTGTGTGTATTTGTTGTGCTGCGTTGCAGCGGGTGACTGATTGGGAAAACATTCATCTGGCAACAGCTCCACGTCAGTCTCCTGGGAATGTCTCGGTTTATTTGCACTTTGTCACCAGGTTTTGGTGGCACGCTGTTTAGAAGCTGGCATGTCAAAGGGTATAAATAATAAATGAAGTTTTTGTTTTTGTTGAACAGTGCTCCCTTTTTGCCTCTTTTTAATTTTGTCATCCAATAAAAATACCCCAGACTTAAACACACAGAGTTTGTTTTTCATGCTTTTATATCCTGCCACAAGCCACATTTCCTCTATAAGCAGATATGCTTTTAAACTCTCTAGACTAAATATGCATTAATTGCAGCAAGATTTATATTTCAGCAGTGTTCAAAATCGTGAGTAATGTAAAGTCATCTAAAAGTAGCTCGGGATGTTTATGCAAGAAACATGCAAGCGTTTTAGAAGTGAGTTCATGGAGTTTTCCATTCAAAGGTATTTTTGGCTCACTTTTCTAAGGTGCTTTGCTGTTTTATTTTCAAACATATAATCTCATTACTCTAGATTGAAACCCATTTCATTCATCCTCTTACCCAAACATTGCCTCTTTGTGGAGCTCACGCCTTCTTTGGCCCCCGAAGAACCGAGCCACTGCAGTGGGTCTGAGTGTGATGGAGAGACTCCGGGTGCTGTTTGCTCAGGGCAGGGTGGCGTGCCGAGCCTGCAGGCCGATCCTGTGAGAGATGGCGAGGAGAAGAGAAATTCCACAGATCCGGTGACGGCCAGGAAAGCCCGTCTGCTAACTGCTGACCTCAGTGTCTCCTCAACTCCGTTGTTGTTATCGTGGGCTGCCCGTCTGCACGGCTGCGCCCAGAGGACCTACTGCCTGAGACTGTCGGTCGGCATGTCCGAGCCAACAGGGCAGACTGCAGGGATGCTAAAGAGATGCCAGTTTGTTTTTTAAACAGACCAAAAAGAGGACCTGAATTAAGGAAAGTTTATTTCTAATGCGCCTTGTAAGCTTGCTCTTCACAAGAGACCAATTCTTCATTTGATATTTGAGATAGCTAAGGTGGATATTCACAGCTGACTGGCAGTTTCATGGCAAAAAGTTGTGTGTAGCACCAACAGAAAAACTAAAATACCAGCCAAGGATTTGATTTATCCTCTTGGTGCCATTAGTCAGATAATTTAAAAGACACCTGAAAGACACCTACTGTTTTTTCGCGGGATAAACAATTTGCTTCCTCTCCCCCCATTCTTTGTACTTGGTCTAAAAGATGGCTGTTCTAGTGGTCTGAACGACTGGCCACTTTAGATCCGATTGTTTGTACTTAGCCAGAAAGACAGCCATCTCCTGCTCTGATGTAAAACGAGTTGCTACCTTAGCTCTGATTGTTTGTCAGAAAGACAGATAGACAGGGTTTCTTTTGCAGAGTTACTTCAATCTTATCTAGGGATTTATTTTAAATTGTAATTTTAGATTTAACTTTCAACTTAAGAATCAAACATAAAAGTCTAACTTTAGATGTAACCTAAAATACAAAAGCAGAGTTAGTTCTTACAGGTTGTACTGGCAGTATGTATTAAAATATGTAATGTAATTAGTATTATTTATTTAGATTGGATTTTTTGATGTGTGCACTTGGAGTTTTATAGATTTATTGAATGATGGCCTGTGTAAATTGAATGGCCATTCAGGTTTTAGTTGTTTTCTTTTTCTTTTGATGTTTGTTGCACAAATTCATATATATGCGACATATCAACTACATTTCAATCAGTGAAACTGTATTTTTTTTTTCTTAAATACCCCCTCTCATGGAGACTTACTTACATCTTCTGACAACTAGCCCAACTTATAAAAACATTGACTAAGTTTGCTATTGGTGCAATTTACCTTAAAAAAAACGAAACATACCCACTACACAACCATGCTCTAAGGGTGCGGGCAGGGGGAGAGGACGCAGATTGGGTAGACCACTCAAGAGCAAGAGATAGGTGTCTTTCTGGCTGAGTACAAACAATCGGAGCTAAGGTAGCGAGTCGTTCAGACCACTAGGACAGCCATCTTTTAGACCACGTACATAGAATGGGGGGAGAGGAAGCAGATTGTCTATCCCGCAAAAGAACAGTAGGGGGGTGTCTTTCAGACTCAACAAGAACAGTACAGGGCAGTGCTAAAGAATTACAATAAGTCATTAACATCTGCTCTATCTCACGACATCAATAGTTACCACCCACTGTGATGAGAGGTGTGAAATTCATTAACATATAAACATACCCCCTTAACACTTCTCACCCTCTCTCCCCCTATTTGTAATATTCATATTCATAATCTGTCATAAATCTTTATTGAAGGGAGTACCTAATATCTCTTAAATGACCAAGAGATGCAAAGAGACCTTCTGACTTTCTTTTTGCCACTCTTCCTTAAAGACCAGATTAATGGAGTGCATGACTAAAGTTATCCAGCCAAAAGATTTGTTCATTGTTGTTCCAGGTCTCTCTCAGGTTGCTCCTCAGTAACTTCACACTGCTTTAAAATGATCAAAAACGTCCTTCCTTACATGTCTGCGGTGCTTCCTGGTCTGCATGATGGTGTTTGTACAGAGATGAAGCAGAACATCTGGACTTATACTGAGGATAAATTACAAACAGGTGGTTTCTATTTACAACTTTGGTGAGCTTGGAAGTTTAAAGCTTTTTCTTCCACTTCTTATGCTCTACTTTGTATTTGTTCATCACATGAAATCCCACTTAGATAAATTAGAGTTTGTAATGTGACAAAACATGAAAAAGTCAGAACAGTGCAAATGCTTTTGCAAGACTCTGAAAAAGTGAAAAGTACCAGAAGACATTAAAGTATAAATAAAAACTGGATTAAACAAAATTCAATGAATTGAGATTTAAAAAAAAGAGGGAAGTGATCACATGATGAAAAACCTGCAGTGTCCATAACACGAACTCTCTAAACGTCATCGGTTCAGATGCAGCTGATTAAAACTATCTAAAATACAAACTTAACATGCCACTGAGGCACAGAAATGTGTTGGGCTTTAGTGCTGCCCACTGTGTGCCGAGTCTGAAGCACTGAGTTCGCATCATTAGTGAAATAATTTGGCGCCTTCTTGATGCTGACGTTCTGTTTCTCTGTCTGTGGCCCGTGTTTACCTTCCAGGGAATTGTTTGTTGGCACCAAGGAGTGAAAGCTATGTGTGCAAGTAGAGGGGAAATTAAATGAGGAAATCATTTTCTCTCGTCTGACACAGTCTTGTGTCTGATGTAGAGCAGACAATATTTGCCCGGAAGAACAAGTAGTGCCGTATGTGAGTTTGACCAGTCGCACATCATTGCATCTAACAGGAGCTTTCCCTGTCTGAAGATGGCTGTTTTGAGTTGCTGTATAAATATCAAAGTACTTAGCTGAGTGAATGCATCCTGTTTTTAAAATTTCTTGGGCCGACTAGTTTAACTTGGCAGAAAAGTTCTCCGGCTGAGGAGGAGGAGGAGATGTCAGGCAGAGTGCACAGAAGGCAGATTTGGGTGAAAAGGTTGACAAGCTGAAATTCTCTGGTTGTTTTGTGTTTAAATATTTGGTCCAAATGCTTACAATGTTTTGTGGACTTTGCATGTGAGTGCCAGACAACGTTAGGATGTCTCCTCTCGAAGGAAACATGTTCACCTGTGGATGTTTAATGGCTCCAGAGACATAAAGCCCACATAAGAGGAGCCATGCAGAAGAAGACCTCAGGAAAACCGTCTCCTGTGAGACAAAATCACGTCAGTTATTGCATGTGTGACATGTTGCATGTTTTTGGCTTTAAGCGCTTGTCTGTCACCAATTTGTGAGGAAAAGGCATTTATAATTGAGTATACCCTGGAAAGAAATGGTTACAGACATAAATGGAAAAAATAAACTCAAATACAGATTAATATAAAAATTAAATGGAAATAGATATATTATTATCAATAAAATAAAATGATATTTAGAGGCAGAAAGTCTAAAGGTATAATAATGAAGGAGTCTGCATCAACACATTCCTAGAATAAAGGAATAATTATGTCCTACTCAGTTGCACATTTCTTTGAATCTGTACTGTATTTTTATGCTGTAAATTTGCCATTTCTGTAGATTATTTTTTCTTTTTATATGTATACCTCTATGCATGTTTCCACTTTGCCTGTCATTTTGCTGCTTTTCTATTCTATTCTGTTCTATTGTATATTTTGAAAATAATTGTAAAATACACCTAAATCATATGAATACTTTTTGAATGACATAGAAAAATGTTTAGAGAAATAAAAAATACATATATTTAAAATAAATCTTAGCAATAACAAAGGCAACAACAAAAAGAAAAGCAAACCACAAAAATCCATCTAAAAATATTGAAGAAAAAAGTAAAATTATTTATGTAAATATTTGTAAAATGAAAATAAACTGAATATTAATTAATAACATACCTTAACATTACCTAAATGCAATAATAATAATAATAATAATAATAATAATAATAATAATAATAATAATAATAATAATACGTTGCCAGTAAACATAGATAACCTAATAAGTATGATAAAATATAACATGCATATATTTCAACTTTTAACACAGATGACTGACTATTAACATGGACGTTGTATTAGTTGAAAAAGAGCGTCACCGTGTGGTGATAAACAGGCCACAGTGAGTGTGTCCATTTCTTATGGAAAGGAGTTCCAAACCATGTGAAATCAAATTTAAACTAAGTGCTTTTTTTATTATTATTATTGTTTTTACTTGTTTTTAAATATATTTTTTTAGCGTTTCCCTTCAGGTAATTGCTGTTGCTGGCAGTGGTTCGCAGCGTGACGAAGGCTCTGACGTCATTAACAGTCGACGGGACATCTTCTTATTCGGATTGACTGGTCGGAGTGTAACACCATACATCAAAGAAGACCGAGGAAGAAAATGCAGCTCTTCGGTAAAATGTCTCTTCTGCTTCTGGGGATTTCAATGTCCCTGTGTGTCTCGGCCGAGCAGACAAAGGTAGTGGAGTTCAACGTCAAGCCGGGAGGAGTTGTGCACACTTTCTCTGAGAAAGTCGTAAGTTGCTTTTCTTGTTTTCTGAAGCCACCGACTGCTCATTTAAATTGAGTTGCCTTGGAAACGAAAACCTGCCAATATTTTTAACCCGAGCGTTCCTTTCCAGGAAGTCAAATTCATTATGTAGGTCTGTGTAGTTCATTGACATTGTTATCGAGTTAGAACTGTAAAAGATAAAAAATAACATAACCCATTTTTATCTTTAAAATATTCACGATGAATATGTCAAGTTTGGCATTTTTAACGGTGAAAGCGGAAAACTACATTCCATCGGTAAATTGTAGTCGCGGAGTGATGACCACACAGCCAGTGAAACGCTGACACGTCTAAGCTCATCTGCCACAAGGGCTTCATTGATTGGATGAGACTTTTTTTTATTATGTTTTTATTTATTTATTTTAATGGCGCTGAACAGATTTTCATGAAAATAAGCCTAAAACTTTTGAATGTTTGATGTACAAGCATTAAAGAGTGTTCCATGGAATATCATGTTGATTATTAGAAGGTATTTCCTCATGTTTGGAAAAAGCCTCATCATGGCAGTTACAGCATAATTGACACGAATGAAATTTTATTTCTTACTTTGTTTGTGTGCTTTTCCAATGAATTTCCAGTGAAACGTTTGATGGGGTGATTCTTATTGCAGACATTTCAAGAACCGGTATTTTAAAAGATTCCTTTCCTCGTTCCTTTTCAGGTTTCCGTGTAATCCTAAAGTGATCTTCATCAGAAAAGCTCTTCAGGCTTTCTAAGAGTATTTTAAGAAATGTATTCAGATTTCTCAGCCTTGGAGGACTTATAAATAATTCGGAAGGAGAAAACTTTCTAAACTCATAGAACGAGCCCCTGGTGTTTCTTCATGTAACAATGAACTTGGACACGAAATGCTAAAAATAGCACTTTGGGCATTTTGTTTCCCTGTGATAAAATTATAAATGCTTCCCATTTATTTAGGTTATCTATTTAAAAAAAAACAAAGTATGAACTGTTTGAGTGACAGAAAATAATGTCAGAGACTCTCTTACTCTTTTTAAACACGACTTTCATTTAATAGTAATCTTGTTTGAATTACTTTTTTATGTTCTCAGTCAGTTAATAAATTAATTTGTTGCTAAATATAAATAAATCAGTAAATAAATCAATAAATGTATTATTAAATTAAGTTGTTCAGACTTTGTACTAATTGGCATTAAATCTTTTACTGTCTTGTTTCAGAGCAAGTATGAGTGCATCTTCACCTATGCTTCACAAGGAGGAACTAATGAGGTATGTGTTGTCTTAATCACTCGGACCCTAAAGTTTTATTTACTATTAATCCCAGCTGGCACGACAGTGAAATATTGCTCTGCTCTAAAACAGCAATGGCTGATGAGTGTGGGCCTGAGCGAAGACGACCAGCTGTTTTCCTGCTCCGTGTGGAGGTGAGACGGGCACAACTTGCCGACACTTAATCGATTTGCATTCAAAACATGTCTTCCCCTGAAACGAATCCTTTAGGTCCGTCCTGATAAGGAAGATTCATTCCCATAATGTGACTGTGTGAACAGATGTGTGTCCTCCTCTCAACATGAGTAATACCTGCCCACTCACCGAACCAAACTGTCTGTGGTTGTTCCTCCTCTTCACTTGGCCGACCCCGTCCTCATCATCGCAAACGTGTCCCATCTGCGGCTCCTCTGAGTCACCTCATTGATTTATTTATTTTTTTAGTCAGTTGTGACAGTTGCAGAAAAAAAAAAAACAATCAACTAAAACCTCTAACAATGTCTTTTTGTTAGATTTAAATGGGTAAGATGATGAGAAAAGTTTTAATATCACACAAAGATAACCTGGATTTGTAGAAAAGCTTTAAGTCGTTGTTATTAATGATTTATTAAGAGGAAAAAACCCAGTTTGCATTTACCTTCACGTAGGGTCAGGTTGGCATGACTCTGTGTGAAAATGTTATTGACCCCTAAACCTAATAACTGGTTGTGCAACTCTCTGCAGCAGCAACTGTGGTCAAGCAATACCCGGCAATTTTTCATTATTTGTTTCATTTCGGAAACATGGGAGAAAATCGCTTGCGTATAACCCGTCTGACAACATGAAGTATACCGAAAGATCATGTGAAAACAACTCATCATCGCCTAAGTAACTTCAAGAATAGATGAGAAACAGAAAGTCTGTAACATCTGTATCTGAAAGGGTTTCAGAGCCACAGTCGGAGCCATTATTCACAAATGGAGAAAAGTTGCAGCTGTGGGGAATTTTACCAAGATTGACCAATCTTCCAAAAATTTCTCCTAGAGTGCATTGACGACCCATCCCAGAGGTCACAAAGGAACCCAGAACATCTGAAGTCCTGGAGGTCGCCTTAGTTAAAATGACAATTCAAGAATAAGAAAAAACAAATGTCAAACAGAAGGATTGGATTCCTTTAGATTTGTTGTAAAAGAGATCCAGAGTGTCAGAAACTGGCAGTCATGTGAAAGTCTAGAGCTGCTTCGCTGCATCAGTGGCCGACATTCAGTTTGACATTGCAGATGGAAAGTGATTTTCTAGTGAAAAACTTGAAATCTTCAGACATTTTCATCGACATGCTGCTCGTCGTATATTGCTATGAAAAAAATCTTGAAAACAGAAAGGCTGTACAGTGTGACAAATGTCAAATTGGCAATGGAAAAAAAACAAAAAACTGGTGTAATGCAGCAAGTCTCATCTGAACGACTCAAAACAAAATGAAGGTACTGGAGTGGCCTGGTCAAAGCATTGAGATGCTGTACATGACCAATGTGTTTAGAATAAAACATTTCTGTGAAGAACGGAGGGCCACAGTCAAATAAGAGTAACTATGTTAAATCGGTTAACTGCTGTTTGACTGTATTTTTGTTATCTTTGATATAAAATGATGTTTTATCTGACACATTAGAGTGTGACTGAAAGTAAAAGAAAGGCATCTGTCACGGAGCAGTGCACACTGAAGAGACTCTGTGTTGGGATCATTATTGTTTAAACATTTCTGTCTTTAATTTCTTTCAGGCCTCAGGGAAAATCATACCTGTTTTTCACCCAGTTCAAAGCTGAGCTGAAAGGAACCAAAATTGAATATGCCAACGCTTTTGTAAGTATGAAACCAGGCTGTTAATTTCTGCTTCTTTTTTTTTTTTTTTGCTTTTGTGGCTTTGTTTTTAATGAACCGATGTTGTCAGCTGATCTTGACCCCCAAGGAGCGATGGCCACCTCACCAGCTGAATACTGATGAGAGCCAAACGATAATTGATCAAGAATCAATAGTGGCATTAAGCCACATGAAATTGGGGCATAAAAATCCCGTCTTGCATGATTTTATAGGATTGACCTATGTTTGCCTTTAACTCTGCGTCCTTTAGAGATAAAAATCTTATTTCTTGACAACCTGCTGCCACAAACCCTCTCAAGCCGAGGCAAACTAACGAACAGCATTAAAGAATTGCTGCTTGATGTTTCCATTCTGCCTCATACACGCTGTCAGTAGAGAGATAAAAGCTTTTCATTACTCGGTTATCTGCACAAATGTCAGAAAATCAAGGCGAATTCCTGCTGAACATCTTTTTGCACAGCCGGCAAATAATGAACATTTCAGCCAGCCACACGCATGTCAAACTCAAGGCTACTTTCATGTTCTGCAGCTTCATATTTCTTCTTCTAAGCAACACATTTTGGTATCAGGTGGGGGGTAGGGGAAGAGATGTCACCATTGATGCTTTGATCTTGTTTTCTGTGACAAAATAGACATTTAATGGCAGAATTTGTCAACAAAACCATGACTTTCCTAGATCAGCATGAAATCATCTAACGTGTGGCGTTAGTGAAGGGATTTATTGTACGTCTGAGTCACAATATTCATCCACCTCATCTCAATCTGTATGGAAAATCCTTTTATCATGTTCCAGCTCTGGATAAATGTCTGTTATTATTTCTTATATAGTTACATAGTTGAAAGAACTGAGATTTCTTAAAAAAAAAAAAAAAAACTTTTATGGCATCTGTTCTTTTTTAAATTTCCACATCATAACTTTATTTCTGGATTAAGGACCCAGACCGACTGAGAATATGCAGATAAATTCTTTTAAAAAACATTTCACTGGCCTCTGAAGCTTCTAAGATCAGGATTTTCCACTGTACCTGTGGTTCTTAACCTGGTTCTGGATTAGATGACAAACGCTGTCATAAATCTTCCAAAAATCTGGAAAAGTTCAGGAAAGGGTTGGGACTTATCTGCTTGGAAGTCCTCCAAAGTCTCCAATAAGAAACTTCTTAAAGAAGGGAAAGAATGAAGGGAAATTAACATCAGTTCTTCTGCTACATTTGGTTAATATTTTTTAGTCAGAATAGAGGTTTTGGATGCTAACATACCATTTTCACACTATTAAGTTATTAGTAGTATTTTTAAAAAATTGTGTCTAAATTACGGGGGAATTTTTGGATTAATCTCCTGTTTTTATCTGACTACCAGAATCTCTGCCAACAATCACCTGATTTTAATTAGTTTTCTAAATGTCTCTTCCTCTCATCCATTAAACCCACTATGAGCTCCACACCTCTGCATGTTCACAGCTTTCATCCTCTAACGATGGCCTCAGCGCCTTCCCAACGTTTTACAACTTCACGCAAGTCAAAAAGACAAACTTTTATTAGTTTTTGGAGTCCGACTTGGAGTTGTATCTCTGCACGTAATGTTTTCAGTGGAAGGTTAATGTCCGGACGGTCACTTCGCAGCGGTCTGCCGTATCTGATGCGGTCGTGGTCTGCGAGGCGATGCGAGGCACACCTTGACACGCCTCCTTTCCCCCAGCAAGGACATTCCTGACACTCGCGTCATTAGAAAGAGAGAGAGAGAGAGAGAGAACATGTTTCCTCCTCCTGCTCTGGCTGTGTGCCCTGCACGGAAAAGACAAACGGAGAAAATAACTTCAGAGTGAGGGGACTGAAACAACATCGCATACACAAACACATCTCTTTGACCTTGATGCTGAATCGGAGTTCTTTCCTCTGTTCTGTTTGTTTTTTTGTTTTTTTTAGTTTTTCCTTCCTTCCTGTGCAAATGACATTGTTCTCTGTGCCGCCGCCTGTTATCTCTCTCTTTTTTTCTTTTTTTTTTTAATCTCTTGTTTTTGTTTTCCACCGTTTCCTCCTCGTCGTTTGCGGATGCGTCTCCAGTCAGAAACGGCAGTGACAGGCCAGCGTGACGTACCTCTGAAGCCAGACGAATTTACCGTAGGAGAATCAACAGGTGAGGAATTGATTGTGTCTCCAAGTGTTCAATCAACTCCCTCTGCCTGTCACATCAGTCTCTTTCTCTGCCTCCACACACACACCCCCAGCCCTCCCATTATCACGTTGCAAGCTCCCTGCAGATTCCCCTGCGAAGCGTGCGCTCCAGCTGTGAGTGGGTTTTCACAGTCGTCCCCGTAGCATTATTTGTTGTTCTCCGGCTCCCGCCGAAATCCCCAACTGGGGCTTCAGTTCCAGCCTGTGATTAGCAGGATTTGACTAGTCACCCCGACTGGCAATTTACTTCAGCTGTCATTTTCAGCAGATTAGACGCTAAAGTACAGAGGCTTACAGGCTCCGAACTCAGCGCCGATGACAGACTTAAGGATAATCCCATCACTGAGAAACAGCGGGAGCGATGAATTCCAGGCATAGATTGCTTATCGGCGTGTAGTACAGTATGTAAGGGGCTTTTTAATTACTACAGCCCTAAAGCACTTTTTGTGCTCCTGCTGCAACACACGAAGGGATGTTCAGGTTTCGGTAACCCAAACAGAGACACCTGTTGGACAAAATAGTAACTACATGCAAAGATGCGCTAAAAGTATTGACTTATTTTAAACCTATACAAACCATTCATTATTTTCTTTTCTTTTTTTTTTCAGCTTTAAAATATTTATGTTTTTATTTTCTGGTTTTTATCAGAACTGCATGCGTCTCTATTCTAACACTGAATAATTTATCCAAAACCAGACATTTTGCATCCCTTGCTGGCCTTTAATTGTCTGTGATTCATTTATTGCTGCACTCTGAGTTTTCATTCTCCATCTAGTGGCAGCTGTAATTATAATGCTCTTTTGTTAGGACTTTTTTTTTCCTGAGAGCTAGGTGGAAATAATCTAGTTAACTGGTTCATTTAGCAACAGAACTACAAAACAAAAAATATACTAATAAATTATAGAAAGCAAAAATGAACCTTAATTTATACAAGTTATTCTAACCTTAACACACTGAGCTCAGACAAATAACAGAGCCTGTCCAGTTGCCAGACAAATTACCTTTTTTTTTTATTCCAAAACATCTGTTCAAGCAGCCATGATCTAATCACAATTTGCGTTTGAAAATTTATCACAATAATCATTATTACTGAGCTTTACAGTTATGGTTATAAATATTGTTAAAATGTGTTGAAATCATTGCTACAATGGTGTTATTAACCGCTTTGTGTTGGGTTATGTCAAGTAGTAGTAGTAGAATATTTTCTTTGTCATACTGTTTATGATTGTACCGTTTGTCTTCAGATTAAGACTTTGATTCCCTGAGATTACTGGTATTCATAAATACAAAATAATATAGAATCTAGAAAATGTTTATATATTTTTACTTATGAAAAGGTACGAAGAAATAATGTTCCCATCAAATCAATTTTGTTGCAGTGTCCAAAAATGTCTGCTCATCCAAACGTCATAAAATTAACTGCTCCAGTTGTTGTTTCTATGGCAACAAATACTTTCTACTATTTAATGTATGAAGAATAATTAAGTTGTTTCTTTTTTATATTTTATTTTTTATATATATAAAAGCTCAGCTAAACAGCCATAAATCAAAATATTGATATATGATGATATGTTAGTGCTTTGGTACTTATATTTTTTGTCATAAATATGTTTGGAAGATGACAGTTGCATCATGGGAGATTAAAAAGCAGATACAAGTCAGGGCTTCAAAAAATATTTAAGATTTCTTGCAAAAAAGATCAAGTTGTTAGACAAAAACTACTTCTAAATATTAAACAGCAGAAATAAAGCAAAAAACCATAAGACGGATAAGAAGATAAAAATCAAGGTTGTACATTAGCACAGACCTGATGTTGGTCTCATTTTTAAAACTTTTATGTCTCATATTTTTCTCTGCAAAAACATTTCTCTTCTGAACCTCATCATAGCTTTGACATCTGATATTTAGTCTGTAGGAGTCACAGCTATAGCAGAAATCATATCTATACCTACATAAATCTAATGTTAAGTGATGCTGCACAGACTCCAGCAGTAATCCACTCTCCTTTCTTAATTCCAGTGACCCAAAGAGATGGAAAGTTCAGCGCTCAGCTTTCCAAGTTGACCGTCATTGGTCGGACGAGACATGAAGAGCTGTGATTGGACAGAAGTCTCGCTCTGCTGTGACCAATCACAGCACCTCGGTGAACTGTGCTTCTGCTTGTTGGGATTTCTTCCTGAGAAACGACCGAAAACGGAAGCAGCTTGAAGCCAATATTGGTTTGAGGGGACACGGTGAACCAGTTATAGTACTTATCCAGCCTTTTTCACTAATTTTGTTTTTGGGATTTGTTCTACAAAAGATGAAGGAATCAACTGATTATCCAGACTTTTCTGGATCAAAATCGGCCATTAGATTACGTGCTTCTGTAGTTGTTTCTTAGTTTGTAACATAAAGAGATTCTGGTTTGATCCGGTGGGTGTGGGAATGCATAGCCTGGTGTTGGGATGGGGTCTGTCCAGCTTAGATACATTTTATATTAGCAGGAGATTTATGCATCTTGTGTAATCCCGAGAGGAGAGTGAGTAATCCCTGGTATTGTGAAGCGGCAGCACGCATCCAAACAAGTAGAAATTGCTCTGTCTCGCTGCGATCCGCTCTGCTGTTGAAAGAAGCACTTCAGCGTCTCCGTTTATCTACATCTGCTGCAGATAACTCAAAGCGTCGCGTCTGATCCCTCCAAACATCAGCCAGGTTTTCGTTTCCTGCCATTTCCCTCTGATGAAACTAAACTACTTCTAAAAATACGTCACAAAACAGAATCAAAATGCAAACTATTGACGAGTTTGAGTCTATATGTGAAACTCGCTGTATGGTGAGGTTAGTATTAATGCTATACATTAAAACAAAATTATATAACATGGCCTAATTGCTTAAACAGAAAATAGCTGACATATTGATATCAGTTATAATAATGTTTATTAAGAAGCATAATAGCACGTTCTTGTAGACTTGAAACCAGAACTTTTTAAACCTTCAGCCAGCTCATGCCTGGTAAGATGTAGAGTCCTGAAAGGTCTGGAGGAATATGGAAAAATATTGGATTTACTCCCTTTTTTCCACTGACTAAGTGCTAAAAAGTCAATGTCCCAAAAAAAAAAGCTTTTTTTTTTTTTTTTTTTTTTTACATAAATATTGAGGTAAGTTCCTTTATCACATCTTCCCTTGTTGTCCAACTCACTGACCGGAAATAAATTAATTTAAAGATGCAAAAAGGGCCATCGTTTCTCTACTTTATTGGCCTCTAACAGTACGAACTCTTAGAACTGCTGGTTCTTAAATTTTGCCAAGCAAACCCATTTATTTTTTACAACAGATGGTGCGACTTTACAAGAATAACATCTGGAAGATATAAAGTATATTTAATGTAGGATTGTAGATTTCCAAATGGAGCTGATATCACTTTGCTCAAGTGCCAGAAGTGTTGAAGCAGCTCTTTACCCACTGAGCTGAATAATAAAGAAACCTCAGCGTTGCTTTAAGTTTTCTGGTAGTAATAATCCCCAACCAGATCAAAGTTTTGTAGTCGAATGCTATAAAAGCAGCTGGGGGGTGGGGAATCTAGAAATTGAAGTCTGGAACATTAGTGCAGATGTTTAACTCAAAAGTAATAAAATGTAAAGCATGCACAGACATTTGGAGGTTTCTAGATGAGGAATAAAAATGCCAGCGCTCGCTCCCTCTCGAACCTCTGGCTTTCATCTCTCGGTGCCACATGTGGGGATCAGTGAGAATATTGTGCAGGTTTCAGAAGTGCTTCATTATCACATGCCCCTCATCTCCCTCTCACTCCTTCTTCTTCTTCTTCTCTGCTCTCCCCTTTCTCTGTTATGCTCTGCGGCCTCTTTATCTTACCGGCATTGATCCGAACCCTCAAACAGCACAAGTGTCCAAGGATTGAATTCAGATTGGAGGATTTCTCTGATTTGACTCTGCTCTTGGATTAGCTGGGATAGGCGGCGTACCTTCGGTGTCTTTCATCTGGTGTCGAGGCGATCCCCCGGAGCGGAGGAAACGCCGGGTCCCTTTGTCACCATCCAGGCTCTCTTTCTCTCTCAAGGGGGGGGGGGGGGCAGATCAGGAAAAGATCACACCTGGACCTCGACCTGACTCTGAGGGGAAAAAAACAACAAAAAAAAACAACTTGCGTTACTAATTTTGTACATGCGTCCTTTCTTTTTCTACCTGTTGATTGCTGTGAATCATGATGAAACTTGATGGGTGTTCGAATAAAGACACGTTGTCACCTCGGTGGAGATAACTCTTGTGTTTTTGTCGGGTTACATCAGTCGTGGTCTGATTGAAGCTGCCGTAGCCTTGTCAGAAGGGTAAACATGAAAAGAGAGGAGGAATTTGATTGCCTGTGTCGAGGCGTTAAATATTCTGAGAGCTGTCAGGGCCGGGCCTCGGCGAGGATTGCGTTTTTATGTCCCATCTTATCTGCCCAATAGCCGTAATTTCTAGAAGCGCCGCTAATGCATTCCTAATTTGGACCGGTTTAGGGAAGCAGCCAGTGTCGGAGCCTCCAAATGAGACTTATGAGACCCTTTCTGCTAGAGTAATGAAAAATTAGCCTTAAAATGTATTCCGTGAGCGTAGTCAATTAACATATATTGTGCTCAAATAAATGTTTCTAAGAGATAGAGAGCCTCTATTGTTTCCCTGTAATTTCTGGTGGGAGGAAGAGGCTTTGCTGGGAGGATCTATTAAATCCAGAGGCACATATGGGAATGTATGGACTGGCTGATCTTTGTGGGCTTACTGAGATAGAAAGTCAGGAGGGATTTATCCATCATTATGTTAAATCCAGAGAAAATCTAGATCGTCTACAAACCGGTGTCTGCTCGCTTGATGCAAGAGTCGCACGTCGGCGGTGAAAACTCTCCATTCAGGAGTGTTTCTGAGCCTGAAAATCGCTGCTTTTCACCCACTGAAAACTCCCTGGAACAGCGAGGTGTTAATGATTTCCTGACATGCTGCGCAGAACCGGCCCGCACCTTCGCAGCAAAGCAGAACCTGTGATTTCTGCTGCAGTTTGACGGCCAAATTCTGGCCCGTTTCTGTTGAGCTGTTTGTTCCTTTGAGTTGTAAATCTCTGCTTCTCAACAACTCTTTGTTTGCCCATCAGCTCTCTCCGTCTGCGGGGCCCAGAGCTGCCTCGATTCTGTCATCCAGATCCTGAGCACATATCAGCACCTCAGCGTACTGTCTGACACCAGCAGAAAAAGTTCCTTGCATCACAGGAAAAAACTATCAGGAGGAACATGCAGGATGTTGTGGAGCAGAGGTGTACTACACAGAGCTCCTGCACAGCTTGTTGGAAGTACAGGTTATAAATAAAAGATGGATGTTATTGTTCTAGTTAGATCCTGGCTAAAAGAATGGGCTATGTGAACGGAGACGTTATATATTCCCATGCAAAAGTATTCATACCCCTTCATGTAACGTTTGTGCACTTGTTTTATTAGGACTTTATGTGGCTGACCAACATAACCACATAAATCTCAAGTGGTACAAATGGCATGCATGTGAATGTAGCTTGAGTGCAACCGATTGCCTTTACAAGTCCTCCAACTTTACAAGTTCCCCAGCTGTGAAGGTCTCAGGTTTTAAGAAACCTCATGAAGAGTTTAAAGCACAGTTAGAGTCAATAAAACAATATCCCATCAGAAGAGCGGGACCTAAAAGAAATCTTGTTTTTAAGTTTGACACAAGCAACACAAAGGACACAGCAGACATGTGGAGGAAGACACCGAGGTCAGATGAGGCCAACGTTGATCATTTTAACGTAAATGCAAAATGTAACGTGTGACAGGAAAACCAACAATGCACTTCACTCTGTGGAAAGCATCCTCAATGTGACCTGGTGTCGGATATAAACTGCACTGATGAAACACAATGTTGGGAGCATCACTTCAGCAGGAACATGGAAGCTGGGAAGACGGATCGGTGTAGGTTCCTAAACACCTTGTGAAAGTCCAAACCTAATTCAACTGCAGATCTTAAGGCTTGAAAATTGATGTTTATTGTTTCTATTCACCCAATTTGACTGAGCTTGAGGTGTTTTGCAGAGAAGAATGAGCAAAATGCCTGTGACTTGATGTGTAAAACTGGTAGATTCACATCCCCAAAGACTTGCAACTGGAAAGATTGAATATTGATGAAGACTTTGCAAATTTGTATTTTTGGAAACCACGTATTATTTTCCTCCCATACAATTATCTGCTAGAATGTGTTCGTTTATAAACTGAAGTTTGTGGCTATAAGTTGACAAAATGTGAAAAACGGTTTGAATACTTTCCAAAATACTGTATTGTATTTAGTTTTAGGGATTTTCGGGGAACTTTAATCAGCCCTGTTTAACATTTATAACAGTATTTGGATCTTTGGAGTGAATTACATGCACAGCTAGTGGTCTTTGCTGTGATCTGTTATGCATTTATTCTGTTTGTAGAAGTTCAAAAATAAAAAAAGAGAGAGAAAAACATCACTTTCAGCGTTTAACAGTCTCGGAGCTAGGAGCAAATGGTTTAGATCAAAGCATATTTATTTGTCTGGATGGCCTAGTAAAAGTCCAGACCAAAGTTCAATTGAGAATCTGGCAAGACTTCAGATTTTGGTATCTAGATGTGCAAAGCTGTTAGTCATTTTTCTTTCCACTTTACAATTACGTGCTATTTTGTCTATGGCATTAAATCCCCGCATAACGTATAGAGATCTTTGGTTTTAAAATGACAAAATTCTTCTTCAAAAAGAAGAAAAACTTTTACAAGACACTGTAGCTAGTCACGTATGTCATTAATTTAGCAAATATTAGACTACAATGTTGCAGATTTTAACTGACAAACTTTATTCAATAAAAATGAATATAACTGGTTGAATTTAATGAGTTTTTGTCCAGGTTGCAGGTTAGTTACTTATCTCAACCTTATATATTTTAGTTAAATCTATTTAAGTCATTCGAATCAAATCTATTTATACAGCGCCAATTCACAAAAAAATACCACTTCAATTCACTATGTAGATTCATTATGCAGAAACATAGTCAATTCATTTCATTCAAAGTGAGTTATATCCATCCTAAATAAGTCCAAGTGTAAAATAATTCACTGATATATAGTTCAAAATAAATCCGACCAATTTCAAATGGCTTAACAAGCATGTGGCGACAGTGGAGAGTTGATTGCATTGAGCCATTAGCTTTGCAGCAATCTATCCTACTCTGAACTTTTTTTTTTTTTGGTAATTCTTTTATAGTGCAGCAGTAATTTCAGTCCAGTTGGCCTGATTGCGAATCAGTGATCCTGGTACCATCAGATGTAAGGCAACGTCTCCTTCACTATGCGTGTTTGTGAGATGCGAAGGAAAAGCTGCTCATTCTTTTTCCTTCAGAGACTCGTGTGGTAATTTGTTCGGTGTTTAATCAAGACTTGTAAAAGAACGATTTCGCATTCAGGGTGCATGCAGAATTTTAAGGGATTTACATAGAAATCTGAGAAGTCTAATTTACTCGAGTCGGTCTCACATCCTGGTTCTGGAAAATCTGGCAGCTAATCCCTATCTGAAAATAGTTTCACATAAAAGCATCGCTCACTCATTCCAGAAACTCTGTTTAAACCCGATAATGCCCATGTCTTGTGAAATGTCTTGGGCGTTAGAAGGACTGATACTGATATGAGAACGTGTGTCGCAGTCAGGCAGCGTAAATATAATGAGATTAACCGCCGATTTTGATCGTTTCATTGAATTTGTTCACAATGGAATAAATTGCAAACTAGCGGCAGCTTTATCCTGTTCAAAAAGGTCGGCACAAAGAGAAAAGGATCCAATAAAGCAGCATTTATGTCCTAAATGAAACAGCTATTGATTTCCTGTGTTGTATTTATGTAATCAATCTGGCTGGCATTCCTCTCCAACACACCAGCTCCTTATTTCTTTCCTGTTGCATCCCCTTGACATTTAGAGGGGAACAGATGGAGACGGAGGCCAGGTGGGTCGAGCCAGAGGCAGCAAAGGAGATGGGATTTTTGTAACACCGTGGGGCCGGGTGAAGGGTACAACGTATCGCCAGCTGCCCCCTGTCTCCCTTGACATGCACCCCAACGTTGGCCCGAACGTTTCCTCTGTGGCCTTGCCAAGCTTCTCTTTTTATGAGAGCTTTTTCTTGCCTCTAGATGCACCGCAGATCCCTGACCTTGCCTCTCCCGAGTGCGTTCTCACACCGTCGAGCCAAAGCAGCTCAAGCCGCGCCGACTTCTCATCATAGCATCACGACTCCTGACAGCAATTACCGACCACAGGCGATGCTGATATATATGAGTGACTATGCCGGGATCCATTGGAGTGAGGTGCAATAAAGTAATCACCTCTATCTTTGTCTCGCCATTCTGAGGTAATTGCTGTTTCCTTCAGATTTCTGGCTAATAATGCCTTCCCCTCTGCCCTTTAGCTGTGCAGTCCGTGGGAGTTCTCAGAGCCGGGGTGCAAATTGAACATCTGCACAAAGGCTCTTGTTACCTGAGCGGTAAGCCGGCCAGATGTCATTACGGCCCCGTGCGTGCACCCAGGAGATTTGAGAAGCAGGGAGGTGAAAAGGGTGGAACCAGCACTGCAAAACCACAAAACTCTTACCAAGTATTTCTGGTCCTAGCTTCAAGTGCAAATATCTCCATACGCTTGAAATAAGACAAAACTAACTTGCAGGCAACTTTTCAGCAAGAAACATGAGCTCGTTTTGAGTCATTAACTACTTTAATATTGATTTTTAAAAAGTGGCTGGTTTCCCATATTTCAACTTATTTTAGCTGAAAAGTTATTTCTAAATTAGTTTTAATTTATTTCAGAAACTAGACCCAAAAATACTTTGCAACATTTTGTGCTTTTGCAGTCTAGTTTCACTTCATGTTATGAAATCAGGAAGTAGGAGCTTGTTTTAAATCAATAAGTTCTTAATACTGATGAAGAAGTACCATTTAGCGTCCCATATTGTAATGCACTATTGTTACTTCTAAGTTAGTTTTGTCTTAAGATATTTGCACTAAAATCTAGACCAAAGATACTTGATAGGATTTTGTGTTTTTGCAGTCAACTTCTGCCCTTTTTGCTTCAAGTACTCAAATCTCATGGCAGGAAAGAGGGGCTTGTTTTAAGTCAACAATTCCTTAATTATTGACTTAAAACAAGTACTAATTAGGTGTCCCATGCTATATTTTATAATATAGGAACATTTCTTGTTCAATTGGCAGATTATTTCACTTATAACTAGTCCTTTTTCATCAACATTAAGGTGTTACTGACTTAAAACAAGCTCCCATTTCTTGCTGAAAAGTTGCTTCTAAGTTAGTTTTGTCATTCCCCCCCCCCCCCCCCCAAGTGCCCCAACACTTCCCACTTACAAATCCACACAACAATATATATACAAAC